>NC_059255.1:5652747-5655247 GCF_017591435.1 Portunus trituberculatus | reverse complement strand
ATTTTTAGGACTCAAGGGACTACGGGTGACAGACTCCTGAGGATGTCAGCCTAAATGTAAACCACCCTCTCCCCCCCTTCAGTTTCCAGGACTTACAACCCCTTCAACTTCCAGGACTCGAGGGACTATGGGTGGCAGACTCCAGAGGGTGTGAGCCACGACTGGAACAAGATGGTGGAGGGGATTCAGAACCACATCGGGTCACTCAACTGGGGCTATCGTGTGGCGCTGAGGGACAAGAAGGTGGATTACCTCAATGCTTATGCCACCTTTCTTGACGACCATACGCTGAAGGTACGTGTGTGTGTGTGTGTGTGTGTGTGTGTTCCAATATCCTTGACACACTGCCTCATCCTGATCTTCTTCCATGTCCTGTAGTCCTTCCATGTTCTTCCGTGACCAGCACCAGGTCTTCCTTGTGTATCTTTTCAGTGCCATTGACTATCTTGTACATTGTTATTAGGTCCCCTCGTTCTCTTGTATCCTGTAAGGTTGGCAGTCCCATTTCCTTGAGTGGTTCTTCATATGTGAGGTCCTTTAGTTCCGGCACCATCTTTGTAGCAATCTTCTGTATCCTTTCCAGTTTCCTTCTATCCTTTTTAGAGGTTGGAGACCACACCACTGCTGCATATTCCAGCCTGGGGCGTATCATGCTGCTGATGAGTCTTTTCATCATATCTTTGTCCATGTAATGAAATGCCACTCTTATATTAGTCAACATCTTATATGATAGTCCAAATATCTTGCTTTGAAAAATAGTGACCACATCACCTATAGTTTCAATTTCTTAAACACCGCGAGTCACCCCGAAACACACCTTAAAACACCCCTAAACACCCTTAAACACACCTTAAAAAACACCCAATCACCCCAAAACACACCCAAATACCCCTAAACACACCCAATCACCCCTAAACACACCCAAACACCCTTAAACACACCTTAAAACACCCAATCACCCCTAAACACCCCAATCACCCCACAGACCGTCGACAGGAGAGGCAAAGAGAAGACTATAACCACAGATAAGGTCCTGCTGGCGACGGGGGGCAGACCACGCTATCCTGACATCCCCGGGGCTAAGGAACACTGCATCACCTCTGACGACATCTTCTCCCTCCCCTACCCCCCCGGCAAGACCCTCCTGGTGGGGGCATCCTATATCTCCCTAGAGTGTGCTGGGTTCCTCGCTGGGCTGGGCTACGATGTCACTGTGATGGTGAGTGTGGTGGTGGTGGTGGTGGTGAGTGTGGTGATGATGGTGGTGGTGGTGGTGGTGTTGTTTTTTATTTATTTATTAATTTTTTGTATTGTAACATCACTAATTCTCTCTCTCTCTCTCTCTCTCTCTCTCTCTCTCTCTCTCTCTCTCTCTCTCTCTCTCTCTCTCTCTCTCTCTACAGGTGAGGTCAATCTTGCTGCGAGGATTTGACCAGCAGATCGCGGAGAAGATCGGAACTTATATGGAGCAGCATGGAGTCAAGTTCATTAGAGGTGCTGTGCCGACTGCTGTGGAGAAGGTCTGTGTGTGTGTGTATGTAAGAGATGTCTGTCTGTCGGTCTGTCTGTTTATCTATATATATGAGTGTCTGTCTGTCTATGTGTGTGCGTGCGTGCGTATATGTGTAACCAACCTAACCTAACCTAACATAATCTATTTATCTATCTAACCTAACTTAACCTACCCCCCCCCCTCCCTACAGGTAGAGGAAGGCAGCCCAGGTCTTCTGAAGGTGACAGCGCACCACGGGGGGGGAGGAGGTGGTGGGGGAGTACAACAGTGTGGTGGTGGCAATAGGAAGAGACCCATGCACTGCTAACATCGGCCTGGAGAAACTCGACATGAAGCTGGCCAAGTGAGTGATGCTGTGGTGCTGTGGGGGGCTGTGGGTGCTGTGGTGGGGGTCTGTGGGTGCTGTGGTGTTGTGGTGGGGGTCTGTGAGGCTGTTCTGGGCCTGTGGTGGTGTTGTGGGGTCTGTGGGGCTGTTCTGGTGGTCTGTGGGGCTGTGGTGGTGTGATGGGGTTCTGTGGTGCTGTGGTGGGGGTCTTAGAGATGCTGTGAGTGTCTTTAGGATCTTTTTGTAGTGCTGTGGTGGTGTGGGGGTGGTCTGTGGTGGTGTGGTGGGGTTCTGTGATGCTGTGGTGGGGGTCTTAGAGATGCTGTGAGTGTCTTTGGGGTCTGTGGTGGGGGTCTATGGGTGCTGTGGGGGTCTGTGGGGTCTTATTTTTTTGGCTGTGGTGGTGTGGTGGATGAGAGAGAGAGAGAGAGAGACATTTTCTTTATTTTCTTTAATTTGTCCTCGTTTTCTATGAGTTATCCAAAAAAAACTCATCCTTTTCTTTATTTTCTTTCATTTTTCTTTCATTTTTCACCTTTTTCTGAGTTACCCCCCCCAAAAAAAAAATAACCACCATTTTCTTCCTTTTCTATGAGTTATCCCGAAAAAAACACATTATTTTTCTTATTTTCTTTCATTTTTCTTTAAATTTTCACCCTTTT
>NC_059255.1:5645247-5647747 GCF_017591435.1 Portunus trituberculatus | reverse complement strand
TGAAAAAAAGGAGAAAAGAAACATTGAGAGAAATTAGTGAGAAAAATAGGAAAATATAAGAATTAACAAGAAAAAAGGAAAATATGAGCAAAAAAAAAAGGAAGAGAAGAGCCATTAGTGAGTAAAAAAGCTATAAGTGGAAAAAAAGGAAAAAGAAAAAAATATTAATGAGAATCAGAAAGAAGAGAAGAAAAAAGAAAAATATTACTCTAGTGAGAAAAATAAGAAAAATGAAGAAAAGTAGATAAGATACAATATTGACAAAAAAAGAAAAAAAAAGACTCATAGAGACATAAAAGACATTAGAGAGAAAAAATGAAAATGAAAAAAAATATTACTGAGAAAAAAAGAAAAACAGAAGGAAAATAAAAAAACTAACTTATTAACGAGAAAAAAACGAAAGAAAAAAGGAAAAAAAAGGAAAACAAGAAACCTATTTATCAATAAGAAAAAAAGAAGGAAAATAAGAAAAAAACAATTAATAAATAAAAAAAAAAGAAGAAAGAAGAAAAAACACACAAAAAAGCAGAGACATAAGAAAGAGAGAGAAAAACAAAACAAAACAAATATATTAATGAGAAAAAAGAAAGAAAATAAGGAAAAAGAGGAAAAATAAGACCCTAGAGGCAGCCCAGTGAAGATCAGGATCAAGTTGGGTCACCAGGAAACCAAAACATAAGAGGGCGTGGACTAGCCAGACCCTTCGCCTCTCACACTTGTCACCATTCACACTTTCGCCTCTAACTCACCAAGATGTCCATTAACGAGTGCAAGAAGCAGAAGACAGTAAGTATTAAGTGTGGGCTGTGTGGTGAGGTGTGGTGAGTGCGTGGTGAAGTGATAAATTGGTGAAAAAACGAGGAAATAACACAAATTTTCCTATTAACCCAGATTGACATGTTAAAAAAAAATAATTAACTTTCTCTTTTTATTATTTTTTTTCTAAGGTACAGAGATCAGTAGCCGTGTTTGTAGGAGTGTTTCTCATTAAATAGTGTAGAAATGTTGTTAATCTGTCACTAGAACCACAAAAACACCCTTAAAAACCCACGTCACTTATTAATAATGCAGAAATGTTGTTAATCTGTCACTAGAACCACAAAACACCCTTAAAAACCCACGTCACTTATTGTTTCTCCTGTTAATAATGCAGAAATGTTGTTAATCTGTCACTAGAACCACAAAACACCCTTAAAAACCCACGTCACTTATTAATAATGCAGAAATGTTGTTAATCTGTCACTAGAACCACAAAACACCCTTAAAACCCACGTCACTTATTAATAATGCAGAAATGTTGTTAATCTGTCACTAGAACCACAAAACACCCTTAAAACCCACGTCACTTATTAATAATGCAGAAATGTTGTTAATCTGTCACTAGAACCACAAAAACACCCTTAAAAACCCACGTCACTTATTAATAATGCAGAAATGTTGTTAATCTGTCACTAGAACCACAAAAACACCCTTAAAAACCCACGTCACTTATTGTTTCTCCTGTTAATAATGCAGAAATGTTGTTAATCTGTCACTAGAACCACAAAACACCCTTAAAACCCACGTCACTTATTGTTTCTCCTGTTAATAATGCAGAAATGTTGTTAATCTGTCACTACAACCACAAAAACACCCTTAAAAACACACGTCACTTATTGTTTCTCCTGTTAATAATGCAGAAATGTTGTTAATCTGTCACTAGAACCACAAAAACACCCTTAAAAACCCACGTCACTTATTGTTTCTCCTGTTAATAATGCAGAAATGTTGTTAATCTGTCACTAGAACCACAAAAACACCCTTAAAAACCCACGTCACTTATTGTTTCTCCTGCTAATAATGCAGAAATGTTGTTAATCTGTCACTAGAACCACAAAAACACCCTTAAAAACCCACATCACTTATTAATAATGCAGAAATGTTGTTAATCTGTCACTAGAACCACAAAAACACCCTTAAAAACCCACGTCACTTATTAATAATGCAGAAATGTTGTTAATCTGCCACTAGAACCACAAAAACACCCTTAAAAACCCACGTCACTTATTAATAATGCAGAAATGTTGTTAATCTGTCACTAGAACCACAAAAACACCCTTAAAAACCCACGTCACTTATTGTTTCTCCTGTTAATAATGCAGAAATGTTGTTAATCTGTCACTAGAACCACAAAAACACCCTTAAAAACCCACGTCACTTATTAATAATGCAGAAATGTTGTTAATCTGTCACTAGAACCACAAAAACACCCTTAAAAACCCACGTCACTTATTGTTTCTCCTGTTAATAATGCAGAAATGTTGTTAATCTGTCACTAGAACCACAAAACACCCTTAAAACCCACGTCACTGTTGTTAATCTGTCACTAGAACCACAAAACACCCTTAAAACCCACGTCACTTATTGTTTCTCCTGTTAATAATGCAGAAATGTTGTTAATCTGTCACTAGAACCACAAAACACCCTTAAAACCCACGTCACTTATTGTTTCTCCTGTTAA
>NC_059255.1:5620247-5635247 GCF_017591435.1 Portunus trituberculatus | reverse complement strand
ACCCGCAATATTACCTTAGTTCCCCTTAAAACTGCCTTAAAATACCCTTAAAAACCCTTAGTATCCTTAAAAACCATTAACACTCCCTTAATTGCCCTTGAACCACCCTGAAAGACCCTAAACACCTTTGCTAACCCTTAAAACACCCTTAAAAACCCTTAGAATACCCTTAACTACCTTTATAACTTTCATCACTCCCTTAATGACCCTTAAAACACAATTGAAAACACTTAAACCCTTAAAAACCCTTAGAATATCCTTAGTAACCCTGAACACCCGTAATTACCCTTAAAAACCCGAAATACTGCTTTGCTAACCCTTAAACACCCTTAAAAACCCTTAGAACTCCCCCTTAAAAACCCGTAGAACTCCCTTAAACACCCTTAAAAACCCATAGAACTCTCTTAAACACCCTTGAAAACCTTTTTAACTCCTTAAACACCCTTAAAAACCCTTAGAATTCCTTAAAGACCCTTAAAAACCCTTGGAACGCCTTAAACACCCTTAAAACCATTAAAGCATTATTTAAACCATTATAACACCATTAACATACCCGTATCTCATCCTATCTCTTAGAATACCATTAAAAAACACCATTGGTAGACTTTAAAAGCATTGTATACCTTAAAAACCCTTAAAACTCCCTTATAACCATTAGAATTCCTTTAAAACACCCTTATTTTGCTCCTATAACATCTTGATCCTCTTGTTACCCATTAGAATACCATTTAAAAGGCTCTTGATATGCTTAAAACTACTAGATTCTTTTAAATTACTATTGAATGCGATTGGAATCCATTAAATTGCACGTTAATGGTGTTTGAACCTGTATGTCGTTATTAATGGTTATTATTATAATTATTATTATTATTATTATTATTATTATTATTATTGTTAATTTGTATATTTGTGGTGTTTTAATATTCTCTCTCTCTCTCTCTCTCTCTCTCTCTCTCTCTCTCTCTCTCTCTCTCTCTCCTTCCTTCCTTCCTTCCTTCCTTCCTTCCTTCCTTCCTTCCTTCCTTCCTTCCTTCCTTCCTCTCTCTCTCTCTCTCTCTCTCTCTCTCTCTCTCTCTCTCTCTCTCTCTCTCTCTGACCCCCGTCCAAATATCTAACACATACCGGTTTCCTCCTCCTCCTCCCTCCTCCTCCTCTGCACAGGTGTGTGAATCAAGCCACGTCCTTACCTGTATTCGAGACACACACCTGCTAAACGGCTGTCATTCACCAACACCACCACCACCACCACCACTACTACTACTACTACTACTACTACTACTACTACTACTACTACTACTACTACTACTACTACTACTACTATTAACATTATTATTATTATTATTATTATTATTATTATTATTATTTCTATTTCTACTACTACTACTACTACTACTACTACTACTACTACTACTACTACTACTACTACTACTACTACTACTACTACACGCATTTTATAGGAATTCACAACGGAAATAACTGCAAACGTATATTAACCTCTCTCTCTCTCTCTCTCTCTCTCTCTCTCTCTCTCTCTCTCTCTCTCTCTCTCTCTCTGATGATGTAAACAAAGGTCATTAATTCATATTGCCTAACAGATTATCGTACCCAAGTGGCTGTTATCGTACACGTGACTATCTATCTCTATCTATCTATTTATCTATCTATCTTATCTATACATGCTTTATCAAACGTTCGCCTATTTTCTTGACTATTATTGGCTCAAGGGGAAAGGATTTTAGATTTGTAAGAAAATATAAAATGGAACGGAGCGAAATTTTTGACTATCGTACCTCAGTTGCCGGTTTGTGTATTAAGTTTGTTTTTTATATATATATGTTTAATTAATGACGTGGTTATTTATTTATTTTTTTTTATTTTATTTATGTTTTATTGTATTGTGTTTGTTATGATGTTATGTTAATTTTTTATATATATATATATACTACTACTACTACTACTACTACTACTACTACTACTACTACTACTACTACTACTACTACTACTACTGCTACTACTATTTCTTCTTCTTCTTCTTCTTCTTCTTCTTCTTCTTCTTCTTCTTCTTCTTCTTCTTCTTCTTCTTCTTCTTCTCCTCCTCCTCCTCCTCCTCCTCCTCCTCCTCCTCCTCCTCCTCCTCCTCTTCTTCTTCTTGTGTTTTATATTTTATAGCAAACTTATGTCGAGAGAGAGAGAGAGAGAGAGAGAGAGAAGCACAGTTATATCCCTTGTATCTTCCTCTCCCTCCCCCTCTCTCTCTCTCTCTCTCTCTCTCTCTCTCTCTCTCTCTCTCTCTCTCTCTCTCACACACACACCGTTACCCATCCCTTCAATTAGGTGGGTCAGTAGAGAGAGAGAGAGAGAGAGAGAGAGAGGGGAATAGGTAAAGGGTCAGTGCTCTCTCTCTCTCTCTCTCTCTCTCTCTCTCTCTCTCTCTCTCTCTCTCTCTCTCTCTCTCTCTCTCATTTTTCCTTTTCCCTTTCATGCCTGAGAGAGAGAGAGAGAGAGAGAGAGAGAGAGAGACACAAACAAACTTAAACACACACACACACACACACACACACACACACACACACACACACACACACACACACACACACAACACACCAAAACACACAAAACACCCAAAACACACCAAAACACACCAAAAACACCCAAAAACACCCCAAAACACCCCCAAACACCCCAAACACCACTTCTTCCATGCTAATTCGTCTTAGTCTCTACAGAAAGCGACCAATGTGACCTTTCAAGTGAACCATGTCAGCAGAAACAAGAGAGGTCAGGTTTTGGGACAGCGTGGCGGATTTCGAGGCTGTACTGTCTGGTTTACGGGGCTCTCCGGGGCTGGTAAGTGAGAGGGAGTCGTCATTAGTCGTATTCCCGTCTCTAGGGGTCGTTCAGTGGGCGTGGGAGTGGGCGGTGTGGGTTTAAAATGGGTAAATATGAGTGTTTTGTGGGTGTGAGTGGTGTGGCGTGTTGGAATAAGTGAGTTTGGGTTAAAATTTATCCGTTTTCTTTGTTCGTATTATTATTATTATTATTATTTTTCGTATTTAAAATATTCATACATTTTATATTACTTAATTATATCAGTTATATTTATTACCTAAACTAATTTGTAGCGATTAGAAATTCTCTCTCTCTCTCTCTCTCTCTCTCTCTCTCTCTCTCTCTCTCTCTCTCTCTCTCTCTCTCTCTCTCAAGGTTATGGAGAGGAAGAGGAGGAAGAGAAACTGATTTAATGCTCGTCATGCCTACAGAGAGAGAGAGAGAGAGAGAGAGAGAGATTTGTTTGTTTCTCGCTCTCTTATCTTTCAACATGACTTGTGCATCAGTTTATCGATAAAAATGCTTTATCTCTCTCTCTCTCTCTCTCTCTCTCTCTCTCTCTCTCTCTCTCTCTCTCATCGTGACTGGCACATCAACAAAAAAATAACTCTCTCTCTCTCTCTCTCTCATCGTGACTGGCACATCAACAAAAAAAAATAACTCTCTCTCTCTCTCTCTCTCTCTCTCTCTCTCTCTCTCTCTCTCTCTCTCTCTCTAATGAATACAAAATCTATCTATATTTATTATTAACACTCTCTCTACACCTCTCTCTCTCTCTCTCACCGAAACACACAACAACAATACTTGACACCCCAAACACCACTCTCTCCCTCACACTCCCTCTCTCTCTCTCTCTCACAGGTAAGACCACAGTAAGCTTTGCCCTGGAAGAGTATCTGGTCTCTAAGGGCATCCCAGCGTACTGTCTAGACGGAGACAATATGCGCCACGGTCTTAACAAAAATCTAGGTTTTTCTGATGAAGATCGAGAGGAGAACATCAGGAGAGTGTCAGAGGTTGCCAAACTGTTTGCTGACTCTGGCGTGGTTGCCCTGTGTTCCTTCGTGTCCCCGTTCTCTAAGGTGGGTGATTTTGTGTGTGTTTTGGGGTGTTTTTGAGTGTTTTTGGGTTTTGAGTGTTTTGGTGTGTTTTAGGGTGTTTTGGGTAGTTTTGGGGTGTTTTAGGGTGTTTTGGGGTGTTTTGGGTGTTTTGGGTGTTTTGGGGATGTTTTGGGTGTTTGAGGTGTTTTGGGTGTTTTGGGTGTTTTGGGTGTTTAAGGGTGTTTTGAGTTGTTTGGTGGTGTTTTAGGGCAATTTAGGGAGTTTTGGGGTGTTTTGAGATGTTTTAAGGTGTTTGAGTGTTTTTCGGTGTTTTAGGGTGTTTTGGGTTGTTTTTGGGTGTTTAAGGGTGTTTTGAGTTGTTTGGTGGTGTTTAGGCAATTTAGGAGTTTTGGGTGTTTGAGGTGTTTGGTGGTGTTTTGAGTGTTTTGTGGTGTTTTGGGTTGTTTTGGTGTTTAAGGGTGTTTGAGTTGTTTGGTGGTGTTTAGGGCAACCCAGGAGTTTTGGGTGTTTTGAGTGTTTTGAGTTTTGGGTGTTTTGAGTGTTTTGAGGTGTTTGAGGTGTTTTGTGTTTGGTGTGTGTGTGGTGTGTTGTGTGTGTGTGTGTGTGTGTGTGTGTGTGTGTGTGTGTGTGTGTGTGTGTGTGTGTGAATAAATTAATTACATTTGTGGTTTGTGTAGGTTATTGAAATTATGAGAGAGAGAGAGAGAGAGAGAGAGAGAGAGAACATGACTAAGCAAATATTAAGTCCATTTTCCTATGCTTGTGCATGTGTGTGTGTGTGTGTGTGTGTGTGTGTGTGTTTTGATGTGTGTGTGTGTGTGTGTGTGTGTGTAAGAATACTTTAGAATTTACCGAAATATAGTACTCTCTCTCTCTCTCTCTCTCTCTCTCTCTCTCTCTCTCTCTCTCTCTCTCTCTCTCTCTCTCTCTAATCAGGCATTAGTCATTAATCACTTACAGGTGTTTGAATGAGAGAGAAACACTTGTGCTATGGCTCTCTCTCTCTCTCTCTCTCTCTCTCTCTCTCTCTCTCTCTCTCTCTCTCTCTCTCTCTCTCTGAAAATGTGATCCAGGCGTTCATAACTACATTGTATCATCTTAATTTGTTTCTAACCTTCTCTAATTCAACTAAATTCTCTATTACACTATTTAATGTCGTATTTCATCATGTAATCCCTTTTATGACAACCTAATCCCTTTTAAAGCTATCCAATTCTTTATAAACCACCTGAGTCCCATTTAAGATTATCCTAATCTTTTTAAATGCTTCCCAGTCCTTCTAAACACTACCCAGTCTTTTTGTAACCACCAGTCTCACTTAAAACTGCTCAGATCATACTTAAATTACCTTAATCCTACTTAAAACCACTCAGATCCACTTAGAACCTTCCTAATCCTACTTAAGACCATCCTAGACCTACTTAATATGACCTAATGATCTTTAAAACACTCAAATCCCTTTTAAAGTTCTCAAATCCCCTTTAAAAGAATCCAATCCCTTTTAGGAGAATCCAATCCCTTTTAAAACAATCCAATTCCATTTACAGGACAGGTTGCAGGCCAAAAAGATCCACGTGGATGCCGGTTTGCCCTTCTTTGAGGTGTTTGTGGATACGCCCTTAGAAGTGTGTGAAGAGAGAGACGTAAAGGGACTGTACAAGAAGGCCAGGGCTGGGATTATCAAGGGTAGGTGGTGGTGGTGGTGGTGGTGGTGGTAGTAGTAATAGTAGTAGTAGTGGTGGTGGTGGTGGTGGTGGTAGTTATTATTATTATTATTATTATTATTATTGTTGTTGTTGTTGTTAATGTTCTTCTTCTTCTTCTTCTTCTTCTTCTTCTTCTTCTTCTTCTTCTTCTTCTTCTTCTTCTTCTTCTTCTTCTTCTTCTTCTTCTTCTTCTCCTCCTCCTCCTCCTCCTCCTCCTCCTCCTCCTCCTCCTCCTCATCATCATCATCATCATCATCATCATTCCTTTCTTTCTATCTTTCTTTCCTCGTTATTTGTCCTGTTATCTCTCTCTCTCTCTCTCTCTCTCTCTCTCTCTCTCTCTCTCTCTCTCTCTCTCTCTCTCACACACACAGGTTTCACAGGCATAGATTCGCAATATGAGAAACCAGACACTCCTGATGTGGTGCTCAAAACGGCTCAATGCTCCGTCAACGAGTGTGTGGCGCAGGTCCTGGACACCCTGGAGGAGTGGGTACGTGTGTGTGTGTGTGTGTGTGTGTGTGTGTGTGTGTGTGTGTGTGTGTGTGTGTGTGTATCTCTCTTCTTCTTCTTTTACACAAGAAAACAACTTAAAAACCACAAAACACCCCAAAACACACCAAAACACACCAAAACACACCCAAAACACACCAAAAACACACCAAAACACACCAAAACACACCAAAACACACCACAAAACACCACAAAACACCCCAAAACACACCAAAACACACCAAAATAGTTTTCTTCTTTTCTAACCTCTTCCTCCTCCTCCTCCTCCTCCTCCTCCTCCTCCTCCTCCTCCTCCTCCTCCTCCTCCTCCTCCTCCTCCTCCTGTCTAACCTAACGTACCCTAAACCAACAGGAGGTGATCCCTAAATCTGCCAACGAGGGGGTGAAGGAATTGTTTGTGGCAGAGAACAAGCTGAGCCAGGCCAAGGAGGAGGCTGAGTCACTGCCCTCTGTCACCATCACCTCCCTGGACCTTCAGTGGCTCCAGGTGCTGTCTGAGGGCTGGGCAACACCTCTGGCTGGCTTCATGAGGGAGCAGGAGTATTTGCAGGTGTGTTTGGGCTGTTTGCATTCCTCAAAACACCACTTAAGTACCCAAAATATCCCATAAATGCAGAAAAACACCCCAAAAATCTACAAAAACACTCTGAAACCCACAAAAACACACCAAAATACCCCATAAATGCACAAAATACTCTTAAACCCTCAAAAACACCACTCAATACCCCATAAATGCACAAAAAACACCCCAAAAACCTACAAAAACACCCAAACCACCCCTCAAAATGACAAAAACACCCTAAAACACCCTTAAAACACCCCTAAACCCACAAAAACCCACAAAACACACCAAAACACACAAAACACCACCAAACCTAACCTAACCCAACCAAATCTGCCCCCACATCAGTCACAACACTTTGGCTGCCTCATGGACAGTGGAGTCTCGAACCAGTCTATCCCCATCGTCCTCCCCATCACCTCAGCAGACAAGGAACGGCTGGACGGATGCTCTGCCTTCACCCTTCGCTATGCCGGCCGCCCTGTCGCCATTATGAGGAAACCTGAATTTTACGAGCATCGGAAGGAGGAGAGATGCGCCAGGCAGTTTGGTGAGAGAGAGAGAGAGAGAGGGTAGGAGAGTGTGTGTGTGTGTGTGTGTGTGTGTGGGAGAGATAAAGAGAGTAAGAGAGAGAGAGAGGGATGGGAAGGAGGGGTTATGTGTTTGAGTGTGCTAGAGATAGAGAGAGAATATTGATAAGAGAAAGAGAAAGTGAGAGAGAGAGAGAGAGAGACAGAGAGAGTATTGATAAATGAAATGCACACACACACACACACACACACACACACACACACACACACACACACACACACACACACACACACACACACACACACACACACACACACACACACACTACCATATAGCCCCAAAAACATTCCAAAACACTCCTAAATATATCAAAAATTTACAAAAACACCTAAAATGCTAGCTAATAATAGTAATAGTAGTAAATGAAGACACAGGATACACTAGGCTAAATTTAGATCCACAAAAATGCCATAAAACACTCAAAAACACTCAAAAACACTCAAAAGCACCCAAAAACACCACAAAACACCCAAAAACACCCAAAAACATCCCTAAAACATCCAAAACACCCAAAAATATCTAAAAACACCCAAAAACACCCAAAATGCCCCAGAAACACTACAAAACACACAAAACACCACAAAACACCCAAAATGCCCCAAAAACACCACAAAACACCACAAAATGTCACAAAACACCACAAAAACACCCAAAAACACCTCAAAACACCCCAAAAACACCACAAAAACACCCCAAAAAACATCTCAAAACACCACAAAACACCACAAAACACCCCAAAACCTAGCCTAACCTAACCCAATCTGTCCCCACAACATTAGTAATAGTAGTAAATGAAGGCGTGTCTTACAGGTACCACTTGTCCTGATCATCCGTACATTAAGATGATTAATGAGAGTGGTGATTGGCTGGCTGGTGGTGACATAGAGGCCCTGGAGCGAATCAGGTGAGACAGAGAGAGAGAGAGAGAGAGAGAGAGAGGTTTAGATGTACTATATATATGTGTATGTTTGTATGTGAGAGAGAGAGAGAGAGAGAGAGAGAAAAATATACTGTTTATTTTCTCTTAATTAAAATTGTTACGTTTAGAGAGAGAGAGAGAGAGAGAGAGAGATATGATATTATTCTCTCTCTCTCTCACTCTCACACTCACTCTCACTCACACTCTCACTCTCACTCCTTTAAAATTTCACCGTGTGCGTCATATTTTCTTCATTTCTTCATTTCTGTCTTTAAAATCTACCTCCTTTCTTTAATGCCTTCCTTGTTACTGATCTCTCTCTCTCTCTCTCACTCTCTCTCTCTCTCTCTCTCTCTCTTGCAGGTGGAAGGACGGTCTGGATGAGTACCGTCTGACACCCCTAGAGTTGCGGGCTCGGTTTAGGGAGATGAATGCTGATGCAGTCTTTGCCTTCCAGCTCAGAAACCCTGTGCATAATGGCCACGCTCTCCTCATGCAGGTTTGTAGTAGTAGTAGTAGTGGTGGTGGTGGTGGTATGTGTGTGTGTGTGTGTGTTTTTTATTTATTTATTTATTTATTTTATTTTTTTTTTTCTATCATTTGTTTGTGTGTTTGTGTGTTTTTTTTTTTTTTTTTTCGGTGTTTCTTTCTTTCTTTCTCTCTTTCTTTCTTGATTTTGCTCTTTCTCGTTCTCTCTCTCTCTCGCTCATTCTCTCTTTCTCTCTCTTTCTCTCTCTCTCTCTCTCTCTCTCTCTCTCTCTCTCCCTCTCCCTATCTATCTATATTTTTTCCCTTCCTTGTCTCATAACCTAACCTAACCTAATATCTCTCTCCCTGACCCTCTCCCTCTCCCTCTCTCTGACCCTCTCTCCCTCGCTCCCTGCAGGACACAAAGAGGCAGCTTCTAGAGAGAGGCTACCACAACCCAGTACTCCTCCTGCACCCTCTCGGCGGCTGGACCAAAAATGATGATGTTCCTCTCAACACCCGCATGCAGCAACACCACGCTGGTAAGATGAGGCTGGGTTAGGCTGGGTTGGGTTAGGTTAGGTTTGGATTAACCTAACCTAACCAAACTTAACCAAATATTTATCATCTCTTTCATCTCTTAGAAAAACAAAAAATATGTCTTAAAATGCCCTCAAAAGATGCCAAACTGTCTTAAAACACCCTCAAAAGATGCCAAACTGTCTTAAAATGCCCTTTAAATGTGTCAAACTTTTAAAATGCCCTCAAAACATGCCAAACTATCTCTAAATGCCTTCAAAACATGCCAAACTGTCTTAAAATGCCTTCAAAACATGCCAAACTGTCTTAAAATCAAAAGATGCCAAACTGTCTTAAAATGCCCTTTAAATGTGTCAAACTTTTAAAATGCCCTCAAAATATGCCAAACGATCTCTAAATGCCTTCAAAACATGCCAAACTGTCTTAAAATGCCTTCAAAACATGCCAAACTGTCTTAAAACACCCTCAAAAATGCCAAACTGTCTTAAAATGCCCTTTAAATGTGTCAAACTCTTAAAATGCCCTCAAAACATGCCAAACTATCTCTAAATGCCTTCAAAACATGCCAAACTGTCTTAAAATGCCCTCAAAACATACCAAACTGTCTTAAAATGCTCTCAACCTAATATTCCGCACCCCACAGTACTAAAGGAGGGCGTACTGGACCCAAACTCCACCGTGCTGGCCATCTTCCCCTCCCCGATGATGTACGCTGGCCCCACGGAAGTCCAGTGGCATGCTAAGGCGCGTATGTCAACTGGCGCTAACTTTTATATAGTGGGACGCGATCCAGCCGGCATGCCACACCCCGACACAAAGAAGGACTTGTACCATCCGCAGCACGGCAGGAAGGTGCTCACGATGGCCCCAGGATTGACGCAGCTGGAGATAATACCATTTAAAGTCGCTGCGTACGACACCAAGGCGCAGAGAATGGCATTTTATACACCCGAAAGGAAGCCAGATTTTGAGTTCATCTCCGGAACAAAAATGAGAATGCTCGCTCGAAATGGAGAGAATCCGCCTGATGGTTTTATGGCCCCTGAGGCTTGGCGTGTTCTTGCTTCCTACTACCAAACCCTGCCCAAGGAATAAGGTAGTAGTAGTAGTAGTAGTAGTAGTAGTAGTAGTAGTAGTAGTAGTGGTGGTGGTTTACGTACATGTTTACAAGTTTAAGTAGATTTGGTAGTGTTAAGATGAGAAATAGTAGTAGTAGTGGTCGGTTTGGGTGTTTAAATAGTAGTAGTAGTAGTAGTAGTAGTAGTAGTAGTAGTAGTTAGGTTAGAGTGGGGAAATTGTAGTAGTAGTGGTAGTAGTTTTGGGTGTTTAAATAGTAGTAGTAGTAGTAGTAGTAGTAGTAGTAGTAGTAGTAGTAGTAGTAGTAGTAGTAGTTCATATATATCATTCTTCTATTTTATCTTCTTCTTTTTCTCTATTTACAGTTTTTATTGCATTTTTTCATTCACTTCCGTATTTGTTAACCTTTTTTTATTTATTTATTTTGTTTATCATTATTTTCCTTTGTGTGTGTGTGTGTGTGTGTGTGTGTGTGTGTGTGTGTGTGTGTGTTTTGGGGTGTTTGCATTGAGTTTCTCTTGTTTATTCTCTCTCTCTCTCTCTCTCTCTCTCTCTCTCTCTCTCTCTCTCTCTCTCTCTCTCTCTCTCTCTCTTGTTATTAGATATATGAAAAAGTTTAAGATTTTTATATTAATTACTCTTATCTATATTTTTTTGTTGTTTTCTTTGATTTTTAATGTGAAATGAAATGAAAATGAGTGAAAAGATTTATATTACAATTCATTTCTCTTGATTTGAGTGATGAATTATGAAAAAGTTTAGATTTTTTTGTGCATTTGTGAATTCTATTGATTATATTTTGTTTTTGTTTATTATCAAGATGAAAAATTTATGAGTGAGTGAAAAGATTTATATTACAATTCATTTCTCTTGATTTGAATGATGAATTATGAAAAAAAAGTTTAGATTTTTTTATGCATTTACAAATTCTATGGATTATATTTTGTTTTTATTGTCAAGATGAAAAATTTATGAATAAGTAAAAGTTGTGTGTGTATTGTTAAGGCGAGTTCACACATAACCTTTTGCAACTGAACTTGCAAGTCAGTAGAATAAAAACCAGTCGCAAAACAAGACAGACATGTTGATCTTGTGAGGTGTTTTTGGGGTGTTTTGTGGTGTAAAGGGTCATTTTGGGGTGTTTAGGGATGTTTTTGTGGTGTTAAGGGTCGTTTTGGGATGTTTTTGAGGTGTTTTTGAGGTGTTTTTGTGGTGTTAAGGGTCATTTTGGGGTGTTTTGGAATGTTTTGGGATGTTTTTGAGGTGTTTTTGTGGTGTTAAGGGTTACTCTCCGCTGACTGTCACTCTTTCACTCTGCATTGGGTTGGTGGTGAGAACAAAACACTGGTTAGGAGTTAATTTGATGGCAATTGTACATAGCCGTATTAATATTAACAATTTTCTTATGAGGGGTGTTGGCGAATTGGTGTTTAATGAGGCCCTTGGTTGGCACTCTCCGAACTGTCGCTGCTTCACCCTCATCTGCATTTAATTTGATGGCCGTCGTCACCACCAGAGGGAGACATTTTGCGGGGTTGCTGTTTGTTTACATTCACTCCCACCAGCCAGTCGATTTTTTTCCAGTTGCTGTGTGAATGTGCTGCGACTAGAATTGCTCAGTTGATGCTTCTAGTGACTTGTAATTTCAGTTGTATGTTGATGTGTGAACTGACCTTTTAGTTGTTTTGTTTATAATTTAAGATGGATAATGAAATAAGTAAGGTTTTTATTGAACTAATTATTTTTTATCGTTATTTAAATGTGAATATGTGACAAGTAAAGATTTATTTATTTATTTATTTATTAATTCATTTATTTTGTGTTATTATGAATGTTAACTTTTTATAACTAATATTTTGTTCTTGTTTATTTGAAAAGTGAATAATGACAGATTTATTCATTTATTTTATTTATTTTGTGTGATTATGAATGCAAATTTTAATATAACAAATCTTTTTTTTTATTGTTTATTTAAGAAGTGTATAATAACAAGTAACAATTTATTTTATTTATTTATTTATTTTTTTTTTTCATGTGGTTATGAATGTAAATATTGAAATAACTAATCTTTTTTTCTGTTATTTAAGTGTGAATTATGAATTTATTTATTTATTTATCATTGTGTGAATCATTACAAGTCAATAATTAAGAGGAAAAATGAGAGTATAAATTAATTCATCCTTTTCTTCTGTTTATTTAAAAGTGAATAATGAAATGATTTATATATTTATTTATTTATTTATTTATTTATATTTTTTTTTAGTGAAAGGTTTTATATCACTTATCTTTTCATTTTTTTAATCTGAAAATGAATAATAAGTGAAGATTTATGTATTTATTTATTTAGTTAGTTCTTCATTTAGTTCTTCATCTTTTTGTATAGAATTGTGAGTGAAATCTTTGATGTAACTAATCCTTTTCTTTTGTCATCTGAAAATTAATGGCAAACAAATATTTTTATTTATTTATCTTTATTTATTCATTTATCCATTTCTCTCTTTTTTTTTATATAATTATGAATGAAAACTTTGATAACTAATTATTTTCTTCCGTTATCTAAAAGTGAACAAGCAAGGACTCATTATTCATCTATTTATCCATTTAATTCATCTTTTTTTATATAATTATGAATGAAATCTTTGATATAACAAAAATCATTTATACAACTAATCCTTTTCTTCAGTTACCTCAAAGTGACCAAGCAGACTCATTATTCATTTATTTATTCACCTTTTTTGTATAATTATGAACAAAAACCCTTATATAACTAATTCTTTTTATTTCTATTATTTTCAAAAGTGCATAACAAACACATTTATTCATTAATTTAATAATTTATTCATCTCTTTTGTATAATTATGAATGAAAACCCTTATATAACTAATCCTTTTATTTCTATTATCTTCAAAAGAGCATAACAAACACATTTATTCATTTATTTAATCATTTATTCATCTCTTTATATAATTATGAACAAAAACCTTTATATAACTAATCCTTTTTAGTCTAACAATCCGACATATATCAATTAATTTATCTATTCATATGTATAACTAATCCTTTTCTTCTATTATCTAAAAGTGCCTAACAATCCAACATTTATCCACGTATCCACTTATCCATTCATTTTAGTGTGCATGGTGTTAATATTAAGGCAGTTTCCATGAAGTGAGAACTGTGTTGCAGATTCCAGTGACTTTATAACGTTGGCAACACTGTGTTAATTCCAGACACTTCTTCTCTCCACTGTGGGCGTGTCTTTCAACCTATAGTAGTATTTAGTAAGTTAGCGTGTGTGTCTGTGTGTGTGTGTGTGTGTTTCATTTATATTTTATTTTATTTTCATTTTCATTTATTTATTTATTTTTTTCATTATTTGTCGTTGTTTTGAAAGGTTTAGTGTTTTTTTTTTTTTTTCCTTAAACTTTCTTTTTTTCATTTTCTTTCTCTTTTTTCTCTTTCTTTCTTTTTTTTTGTTTCCTCTTTCTCGTCCTTCTTCTTTCTCCTTCTCTTCTTTTTCTTCTTTTCAATCTTCTTTCTCCTTCTCCTTCTTCTTCTTCATTACTTTTTATTTTTATTTTTATTTCTTTTATTTTCTATCCATTTACAAAAGACCAGTGGTTGAAATGCACAAGGTATTTATTGTAAACCATTTGAGTATTAATAGTTGTTGGTGAATTCTATCGGTGACTAAATAAATGACTATCAGAGCCTCCTTGTTTTTACCTTGAGATTTGTGTACCATTAGACCATTTTATTGACATTAGGAAGGGTCTATGGAGGGCAGAAGATTAATGGCCACAGTCTTCACTATTTTAACCCCTTCAGTACTGGGACACATTCTTACCTTGAGACTTGTGTACCAGTAGACCATTTTATTGACATTAGCAAGGGTCTATGGAGGGCAGAAGATTAATGGCCATAGTCTTCATTATTTTAACCCCTTCAGTAGTGAGATGCATTTCTACCTTGAGTTCTGTGTACCATTAGACCATTTTATTGACATTAGCAAGGGTCTATGGAGGGCAGAAGATTAATGGCCATAGTCTTCATTATTTTAACCCCTTCAGTAGTGAGATGCATTTCTACCTTGAGATTTGTGTACCATTAGACCATTTTATTGACATTAGCAAGGGTCTATGGAGGGCACAAGATTAATGGCCACAGTCTTCACTATTTTAACCCCTTCAGTACTGGGACACATTTTTACCTTGAGATTTGTGTACCATTAGACCATTTTATTGACATTAGCAAGGGTCTATGGAGGTCACAAGATTAGTAGTTGTAGTAATAGCAGTAGTAGTAGTAGTAGTAGTAGTAATGGTAGAAAATTAAGAGGAAATTGCACTATCTAGTAAGGAAAATAATGACTAAGGTGAAGAATCATATAAAAACACTATATATTTATGTAATTCCATCTATATGTCACCATTTCCTCTCATTGTGAACTAGCACGACTCAAAAAGCGCGGGAAAAATGCGGTACTTGGCGCGGGCCGTGTTTACATCACCCAGACCGAGACCCACACTGATGAATAAACAAAATAGAGAAATATATGAAAAAAATAATAAACACTCTACAATAACCGCACAAATTATCCCATGTGGTAGAAAAAGAGAGAAAAATAAGAGAACTAATAAATAAACACCGTGAGAAGCTTAAAAAAAAACAACAACTTGAGACGGCGGTGGTGATACTGCGAGACACCGGGACACACTTAGACACACTGGGACA
>NC_059255.1:5572747-5615247 GCF_017591435.1 Portunus trituberculatus | reverse complement strand
ATTATTATTATTATTATTATTATTATTATTATTATTGTACTACTACTACTACTACTACTACTACTACTACTACTACTACTATCATTATATTTTATTCATTTATTTATTCATTTATTTAATATTATTTTAGTACTACTACTACTACTACTATATTATCACCATCATCATCATCATCATCATCATCATATCATTATCATCATCACTACAATCACCTATTACTGGCGGTGTAATTATTCAAAGAAGCAGAGTTCACCAGCCCCACCCCTGCAGGTCATTAACCTGGTGACCTCCAAAGATCCTTGATAATGTCAAAAAAAAAAAAAAAAAAAAATGGTCTAACCGTGCACAAATCTCAAGGTAAAAATGTGTCCCAGTACTGAAGGGGTTCATTAAGAGAGGTAGCTCAATGGCTCATCAGTCCTGCATAACTGCCTGACTGGCTAATAATTGCACCAACTTCATCACCACTCTCGTTAATGGCCATAGTCTTCACTATATTAATCCCTATATAAGTTTGTGAAGCTGTATAAAATCACCAAGTAGTAAGCATATAGCATGGATATCGTAATGTGTCACGGTACTGAAAGGGTTAGCTATCCATTCACTCGTGTGAGCCACCACTAGTTTGCCTCCTAATTCCTTCTCCACCTCCCTCCGTCTCAGTCATTCTTGTAACTTGTTGCATTTCCATCATTACAACTCAATTCAACTCAAGCTTCCTTAGAAAAGTGATCCGTTCATGATTCGTTTTTACTCTTCATTTTTTTAATATTGATTAGTTGATTTGCAGGCATGGAGAGAGAGAGAGAGAGAGAGAGAGAGAGAGAGAGAGAGAGAGAGAGAGAGAGAATTATTACCTATCATAATCAATTTCCCGTTAATGATACGTTTTTTTTTTAATCTTTATTCGTTGATCTACAGGTAGGGTTTACTTAGAGAGAGAGAGAGAGAGAGAGAGAGAGAGAGAGAGAGAGAGAGAGATTACTATCTATCATAATCATTTACAACGAAGGAAGCTTCAAAATGTTGCAACAAAATGATAAAAAAAATCCTGTATTATTCTAAGTACTACACGGAAGATAAGAATGATTGATAAAACAAACATATGCAATTGAGTTTGTGTAATAACGGTTGGTTTGGAAGGCGTTAAAGAGCGTGGCTAGTTTATATCCGGGTGGTGGACCAGTGGTTCGGTTCACCGGCAGCGTTTCATAATGTTCGTTTGGCCTCAAATTGCTCTTTCCTTATCGGCAGGTTTTTTTTTTTTTTTTTTTTTTTTTTTTGGGGAGGGTAGACGAGAACGAAGCAAGGTGAGTAGCTCAGAATATCATTGAGAGCAGTAGTATTTCAGACACCACGCCCGCTACATCTCTCCACTCCAGTCTCCACGCCACCACCGACCCCTCGAGTCTACGCAGCCCAGTGGCCGTGTGTGTCTTGGCGTTGGGTGCAGGGTGCCAACTCTCGTGAGTGTACTGTTGCCAAATTTATTCAGATTTACTGTCAGACTAAGAATTTCAATGCCAAATTTTACAAATCTTAATATTTAATACGTATAAAGCATTTCGTGCGATGCAACCGCATGTTTTCTAGTTTTCTTCCTGCACTGTTGTTCTTTATCCCTTCACTGAGGTGATCTATAGTTGCTACCGAACTGTGACCCAAAACAACCACTGCAAGCTGCAGCTCAGCTTTCTTAAGTGAATGAATCCTGGAAGGAGCACCTCTCTCAAATCAATTTGTTCTTACTGAACGGACTGCTCCAACACGCACTTCATGTTCTTTAGTGTCAGCATGCAATTTAATGGTAGTTTTCCTGGGCTGCAGGATTTTCTGACACACTTTACAAAATGCTGATTCTGTTCCACCTTTCGCCTTTGTTAACCATGGAAGTCCTTCTATGCATCCTGGTACTTTCTCCCAGAATCGTACTGTCCTTTCCACTTAGACATCGTGGCGACTTCAGAAGTGTGCGAGCAACAGAATGGACTGAGTGACTACTGGCGGTGACGGGCTTGAGACTTGCGAGAGCCCGAGAATACCAGAGCCGTACGCGTATTGTAATGTGGCATGGGCTTGGTTGTTTGCCGAGAATAATATTTCATTACAAAATACTAACCAAAATTGCATCACTCGGTTTCTTGACTGCCAAATTTAGAAATTTTCAATGTCAAATGCCAAATTGTCGTTTTTCACTGCCAAACACGTTAAATTTGGCAGTGAAAAACACCAGTTGGCAACGCTGGGTCACTTGTGTGTGACGTGCAGCAACGGCGGTAATAGCAACGGGAAGCTTGATCTACAGCACAACACAGCACAGCACAGCAGAGAGATCAAGAATACGTAGAATGAAGAGTGAAAGGGTGATTGAGGCAGTGAAGGAGTGTTTAGGGCAATGTTGCGTGTTAGCTGTAGGGATAATAAATGAAGTTAATTTTTTTTGTTTGTCCATTACAGGAGTTGACGATCCAAAGGCCTGACTCCACAGCGGTAATGAGCTTTGTGTACCTTGCACTGTCTTCACTGACAACGCCCACTACTAACCACTCTGCCTCCGCCACCGTTTCAAGATCAGGGAAGGACTCTGCCTTGCATCGCGCACTGTGATGGTCGCCGCCGCCGCTGCTGCTGCTGCTGCTAAGGGAGAATGGTTGGTTGAGTGGATGACAGTGAGGTAAATGTGTTGCGTAGTGGCGGTTTGGCGACGAGAAACGGCAAATAACGGTAGGCAAGATGCAACTAACCAGGTAGACGAATGTGTGGCAGGATTGTTGTATGGGTGTGAGGATCGGGTGTGTGCGAAGTTGTAGGGGGGTGTGACGTTGTGTGGGTTACGGAGACTGGCATGACTGGCCTGGGAGATGTGAGAATGAAGGGGTGAGTGTGTCATAACGGGAAAGGGCCGTTATGCTACCGTGATGCTACGTAACACGAGAGAGAGAGAGAGAGAGAGAGAGAGAGAGAGAGAGAGAGAGAGAGAGAGAGAAAGGGTGTAGTGTAACTGGAATGCAAGTGAAATGAGACCGGAGGGCGAGGGAGGAGGCTGATTGAGGCAGTGAAGTGCGTATTGTAGGTTTTTACGTTAAGGCCTATAGCGCCTGTAGGCACGTGTATGGGAAGCGCTGTTCAGCTTCGCCCTTCAGTGGCGCAGTATCATCCCCCGAAGCTCATCATGGGTGTCGCCACCTAGAACCTGGGTATCATGGTGACATGTAGGTAACTTTAAACGACTCGACAAATGGCGGTGTTTTAAGGCTCACCACCTTATCCACTACGCCACCGCCTAGTGTGCCATGGTAACCGTGTGACATGGTGTACATGTGGAGGTAATAGTATAATTTTTGTCCATTACAGGAGTTGGTGATTCAAAGGACGTGACTGCAGCGATCCCGTGTGTCCTGCACCATCAAAGGAGGACTCCGGCTTCCCACGGCGCGTTCACTGACTCTCTCCCCGTCACCCTACCAACTCCGGCCACCCACCCACCGGCCATCTGCTACACCACCACTATCGCCGGCTCCGTCCAGTGAAAGATTCATCGCAGACCTCCTGCCATTCAACGCCTGCCGCCGCCACCACCACCACCGCCACCACCTCCTTATGGTGGTGTCACTGTACCTGGAGCTGTCATGATTGAATAATAAATTGTGAAGAAATCTTTATTGTTTTGGAGAATTTCCTTTCCTGGGAATATTTGTGGCTGACTAGTCAGTAGTCACCTCAGGCTGACTTAGGTCACTGACACACCAATATTGCCTCCATCAACCTCCCACACTCACTCTAAACAATAACAGGCCAGAAATAAACAAGGTAATTAATTTAATGGTTTTTTTTTTTACCATAAGCAATACAAGAAAATGGAGGGGAAGTTGAGCTAATGTGAAAATATTAAAATGTGGGGGGGAAGCTAAATTAAGAACATTATCCTTGAAAAGTTATGGGAAAGTCCAAAAATATTGCATACCTGGCCAAAAAAATGGCAAAAAATGGTCGAAGCAAAAAAAAAAAAGTAAGATCCCTCCCTAAATACTACTACTACTGTGCACTACTACTGGCCCAAGCAAAAACCAGCAAAAATGGTTAAACTAGCCAAAACACCCCCTAACTGGACCCCTAAATACTGCACTACTGGCCAAAAACCCATAAGAAATGCAGAAAATCCCCAAAATGAACCCAAAAAACTCCAGACGGCCCTAAAAATGCAGAAAATGGACCAAAAAACCCCCTCCAAATGGCCCTAAAAATGTACTTAAGTCAAAAATACTCGAAAGAGTCTCCGGAGATTAGGCAGATCCATATTGAGTTAAAATTAAATGCAAGTGTCTCCCTAGACTTTTATTTAACAATTCTTTACATTATTTACATTGCCAGGAAGTCTACAAATATTTTAATAAAAAAAAAAAAAATTATATATATACAAAGAATACAGTGAAAAGTCTCCACAAATTTTCAACTTAGTATAAAAACAGTGAGCAAAATCTATACAGATTCAACTTAGTATAAAAACTGAGCAAAATCTATACAGAAAAGTCTACACAAATTTTCAACTTAATATAAAATAAACATTTACAACAATTTACAACCTAAGAAAAAAATCTGCACAAATTTTCAAATTTGCAAAATTTTAAAACACTTTTCAACTTCACAAAATATCTTAAAACAATTCTTTCATGTTAACAATTATTCAAAGATAAAAATGTTTGGTTTTGAAGTGACACAATCTTACAAACAAACTGTTTCAACAATCAGAGAGAGAGAGAGAGAGAGAGAGAGAGAGAGAGAGAGAGAGAGAGAGAGAGAGAGAGAGAGAGAGAGAGAGAGAGAGAGAGAGAGAGAGAGAGAGAGAGAGAGAGAGAGAGAGAGAGAGAGAGAGAGAGAGAGAGAGAGAGAGAGAGAGAGAGAGAGAGAGAGAGAGAGAGAGAGAGAGAGAGAGAGAGAGAGAGAGAGAGAGAGAGAGAGAGAGAGAGAGAGAGAGAGAGAGAGAGAGAGAGAGAGCAAGATAAACAATCAAATAGTAATAATATACATGAAAACAATACATTTTAAAAACAACACACACACATTATCTTGTGCCCTCCATACACCCTTGCTAATGTCAATAAAATGGTCTAATGGTACAAAAATTTCAAGGTAAAAATGTGTCCTAGTACTGAAGGGGTTAAAATAGTGAAGACTGTGGCCATTAATCTTCTCACCACCATAGACCCTTGCTATTGTCAATAAAATGGTCTAATAGTACAAAATCTCAATGTAAAAATGTGTCTCAGTACTGAAGTGATTAAGGACCATTCATAGAAGCAATCTGCAGACTAAGATACACTCTTGATACACCCCTGACACCGACACACCCTCACCTCACACACAACACCTAAAAACTTAACATACCCTTTCAAAAACCACAAAAAAGTGATTAACCTGCACAAACACACCCACACAGCACACTCTAAGGGTAAGTTCACACTACAAGCAGAGTGGGCAGAGTGGTTGCTAGCGGCAATAATTTTGACATTGTTTTGGACGTACAGACGCAAAATAATTATTGTGGCACATTTTTTGTGGGTGGGAAGCCAGCGGCCCTCCACGACTCCACCCATGGCCAAGGTGTCCACCAGTGTGAGCCTTTATTGCTGACAACAAAATGACAATCAATGACCAGACTGTGCATAGTTCTGGTACAATTTGACTCTCTATATTAGTAGTCTGCTGAGAAAAGCTGATTTTGTGATATTCTGGTCCTACACATGAAACAAAAACAATTTTTTTTTTCTACAGCTGTTCCGTCCCTTGAGGAAAAATGATAGGAAGAAGAGGAAAGAAAGAAAGAAGAGAGAAAAAGAGAGGAGAATGAAGTGATATTCTCGTCCTATACATGAAAGGAAAACACTTTTCTTTTTTCCCCACCTGCTCCATCCCTTGAGGAAAAATGAAAGGAAACTGATGAAAGATAAAAAAAAAAAAAAGAGAGAGAGAGAGAGAAAAGAAGAGAGGAAAAGGAAGTGATATTCTGATCTTATACATGAAAGGAAAACACAAACCCTTTTCCTTTTTCCTACAGCTGTTCCATCTCTTGAGGAAAAATGAAAGGAAGAAGAGAAAAAATAAAAGAACGAAGGAAGAGAGAGAGAAAAAGAGAGAAGGAAGTGATATTCTGGTCCTATACATGAAAGGAAGACACACTTTTTTCTTATTTTCCTACAGCTGTTCCATCTCTTGAGGAAAAATGAAAGGAAGAAGAGGAAACATAAAAGAAAGAAGGAAGAGAGAGAGAAAGAGAGAAAAAAACACACTGCACAGATCAGTGAGCCCCACACACACACACACACAATGACTTTACCAACAGAATTTCACGTTCCTTTATATATCGTCAAATTTTTTGTTGTCCTTCCAGGTAAACACTGTGAAATTTGACACTATTTATTTATTTATTATTATTATTTCTTTTTTATCATATTGTTGCCTGCCCGACCTGCTCTGTGGCTAAGAGGACACCCAGAATTCTTGTGTAGGTCACCCTGCTCTGCTTATTGTGTGAACACCTAACCGGACCGCTCTGCTTGTAGTGTGAGCATAACCTTACACACACACACACACACACAGGAAGAGAGAAGATATATTGAATTGTTGGAAGAGGCAAGAAGGAAAAATGATGAACGGTCTGAAGAGGAAAAGGAAAATTTTTTTTGGAGAGTTATAGGAGAGAGAGTCAGAAAATGGTATGTGGAAAGAAGGAATGCAGAGGAACCCCTAGAGGGACCAGTAGGTGGACCATAATGTATACTAATATAGATGGGATACTGTCAAGTAGATTAGAATTGCACGCCTGATATAGTGTGTTTGACGGAGACAAAATTACATGAAAAAACAAGGGTAAATTTGGATAATATATATAATATATGGAGAGAGGATAGAGAGGGTAAAGGTGGAGGAGGAGTTATGATTATGACGAAGTAGATAAATGTGGATAAGGTTTGGTATGGGAAGAACAATGCAGAAGTGATAAGCATAAGGTTAAAAAGTGATGGAAAAGAATGAATAATCATGGTGACCTATGTACCTCCTAAAACAAATTCTTAGACATTAATGGAATACGACAATATGATCAACGATACTTTACAGAGTTTGCAAAGTGGAAACTGGAAAAAGAAAGGTGATACTAGTAGGAGATTTTAATTGTAAAGAAGTGGATTGGGAAAATCTAGTAAGTGGTGTTGGAGAGGAAGCATGGGCAGAGAGATTCCTTAATCTAATGATGAAAAATATGATGGAACAGAGGGTGAAGGAAAATACTAGATATAGAGGAGATGATGAACCCGCTAGACTGAGTTTGGTGTTAACACGAGAAGTGTACCTATGTGGGGATATACAATATAAATGTCCATTGGGGAAGAGTGATCATGTGGTTATGGAAATGCAGATGGCAATAACACAGTGAAGGAGAGATGAGACATACAGGCGTGGTAGATTGAATTATAGTAAGATGGACACAGAAAATTCGAAAAATTATTTTAGAACATTAGATTGGGAGGAGATGTTATAAATCAGAGAAGTGCAAAAAAAATATGAGATTTTTATGAAATATTATAAAGAAGGAGTTATGAAATTTGTACCACAGTATAAACCGAGAGAGGAAGGAATAAAGGATTGGTTTAATGCAACTTGTGTTAAGGCTAAAGAAATGAGAGATGTGGGTTGGAAAAGATGGAAAAAAGAACAGGAATATACTAAATAAGGAGAATTATAGAGTGGCAAGAAATGAGTAAGTGAGGGTAAGGAGGGAGGAAGAAAGAAAATTTGAAAAAGATATTGTAGAAAAGAGTAAGGAACATCCAAAATTGTTTTACAGGTTCATAAATGGTAAACTTAAAAAGAGAGAGTCCATTGAAAGATTAAAAGGAGAGCAAGGGATAGTAGATGACCCTAAGAATATTGCAGAATTGCTAAATAATAGGTTTCAACAAGTATTTACTAAAGAAACAATGTTTGTAAAGCCTCAAAATGTAGAAGGAAATGTGCACATGGATGACATTAAGATACCTAAAAAAGGAGTTATACAAAATGTTGGAGGAACTTAAAGATGATAAAGCGATGGGACCAGATGAAGTTTCAGGTAAATTATTGAAAGAATGTAGAGAATTGATAGATCCATTATATGACATTATAACGTGCTCATTAGAAACCGGTGAAGTACCGGTAGAGTGGAAAAGAGCTGAACTGGTGCCCATTTATAAGGGAGGCAGTAAGGAAGAGCCTCTTAACTATAGACCTGTGTCACTAACAAGTGTGGTCGGTAAGATTTGTGAGAGGATGATAAAGAAATATTGGATACGGTTCTTGGAGGATCATAAGTTATCATCGGATCATCAATTTGGCTTTAGGAAAGGGAGGTCATGTGTAACGAATCTATTCAGCTTTTATTTGAGAGTGGTTGACAAAATACATGAGAGAGAGGGGATGGATGGACTGTGTATATTTGGATTTGAAAAAAGCTTTTGACAAGGTACCTCACATGAGACTGCTATGGAAATTAAAGATTTATGGAGGACTGAAGGGAAAATTGTTAAAATGGATGGAAAACTATTTGAGATGGAGGGAGATGAGAACGGTAATAAGGGATGCAAAGTCGGACTGGTTGGTGGTGGAGAGTGGAGTCCCACAAGGTTCAGTGCTGGCACCAATACTTTTCCTTGTCTATATTAATGATATGCCACAGGGAGTAAACAGTTATATTAATTTGTTTGCGGATGATGCGAAATTGTGTAGGTGTGTGAAGAGTGAAAAAGATTGTGAAATTTAACAGGTAGATCTAGATAGGATTTGGGAGTGGAGCAAGAGGTGGGGAAATGGAATTTAATCTGAGCAAAAGTCATGTAATGGAGATGGGGAAGAATGGAAGGCGGCCAAGAGTGTCATATAAGATGGGTGAAGGAGTAGTGTTGAAAAAGGTGGAAAAGGAAAAGGATTTGAGAGTGATAATACAAGACCATGGGCAGTTTGAGGCTCATATTGACAAGATGTTTGTAGAAATATATAATTTGATTATAAATATTGGATTAGCCTTTCATTATATGGATAAAGATATGATGAAGAAATTAATTAGTACTGTGATTAGACCAAGATTGGAATATGCTGGGGTGGTTTGGTCCCCTTATTAAAAGAAGCATATAAGGAAGTTGGAGAGATTGCAGAGAATGGCAACAAAAATGGTTCCGGAATTGGCAGAAATGACCTATGAGGAGAGATTAAAAGAAATGAGTTTGCTTTACCTTGGAACAAAGAAGAGAAAGAGGAGATTTAATACAGGTTTATAAACAGTTGAGCAGTTTGGATGAAGTGGATAATGAGCAAATGATGTTGAGAGAGGAAAATTTAAATAGAACTACGAGATCGCATAGTATAAAGATAGCCAAGGGAATATGCTTGAAAGATGTGAAGAAATATAGTTTCCCACAGAGATGTGTGGAGGTGTGGAATGGTCTGAGTGAGGAGGTGGTGTCAGCGAGGAGTGTGCATAGTTTTAAAGGAAAGTTGGATGTGTGTAGACTGTAGATATGGAGATGGGGCCACACGAGTATAATACCCAGGCCCTGTAAAAATTACATACACACACACACACACACATACACACACACACACACACACACACACACACACACACACACTCCAAACGACAGAGCGGGAACCCACAAAGGCCAGCCATAGCAGCCGCCAACACATCCAACCACACACGTAACTACCAGGCCTGGCCCCCAGTGACCACACACCCACATGTTCCCAGGAAGAATAAGAAAAAATGGATAGACCGGTAAGGAATAAATGACCAAATTCAAAATATGTTGATGAGGCCCAGGGAGCAAAGCCGAAAGTGGCCAGTCAAAGCATGAGTCCAGCTTCAACAGGGGCAACATTGCAAGGTAGATTGGTGATGTTGGAGAAGAGATTTGAGGAGTTAGTGAAGGAATTAAAAGTTCAGAGGAGTGAGGAGGAGCAGGATAAAGAATTCCGCAAGGCTTTGAAGGAAAGAGTTAAGAGACTGGAGGAAAATGAAAAACGATTGGTGGATGAGAATGTGCACTTGAAAGTGGAGGTTGACTTTAAGGAAATGATTAGTGAGCAGAATGAAAGGCTTGAAAGGGAATGGGAACTGAAGAACACACAAAGGACTGAGTCGAGGGAAGCAGAGATGGTTGGATTACAAGAAATAATTAAAGATCAGTTGAAGGAAGACAAAAAAGAAAGGTCCAAGGAACTGGTTAATGTAATGAAGAATAAGGAAACATTGATAAGGGAAATAGCAGAAAAGAAGAAGAGTGTGTTAATATTTGGGATGAAAGAACAAAATATAACATATAAGCCTAAGAGAATCAAGGAAGAATTGAAAACAGTAAGAGATCTGTTCAAAAATCTAAATGATGATGAAAAAAAAGACCTACAAGAAGAAGTGGAAGAGATCCATAGACTGGGTCCGTATAAGGAGGGAATGAGCAGACCGATTAAAGTAGTACTGAAGTCACAACAATCTGCGGAGGATGTCCTATATAGAACATCCAAGTTAAGAGAGATAGAAGGTTGTAAAGAGGTGTTTTAGAGAAAGAATAGAAATGAGGAAGAGAGGAGAAGATATAAGGAATTGGTGGAAGAGGCGAGAAGGAAAAATGATGAGTGGTCTGAGGAGGAAAGAGAAAAGTTTTTTTGGAGAGTTATAGGAGAGAGTCAGAAAGTGGTATGTGGAAAGAAGGAATATGGAGGAACCCCTAGAGGGAGCAGTGGGTGGACCGTAATGTAGATAGATGGGATACTGTCAAGTAGATTGGAATTGCAAGACTATATGATAGTGGAGAAGCCTGATATAGTGTGTTTGACTGAGACAAAATTGCATGAAAAAACAAAGATAAATTTGGATAATAAATATAATATATGGAGAAAGGATAGGGAGAGTAAAGGTGGAAGAGGAGTTATGATTACGACGAAGAAATAAATAAATGTGGATAAGGTTTGGTATGGGAAGAACAACGCAGAAGTGATAAGCATAAGGATAAAAAGTGATGGAAAAGAATTAATAATCATGGTGACCTATGTACCTCCTAAAACAAATTCTTGGACATTAAGGGAATACGACAATATGATCAAGGATACTTTACAGAGTTTGGAAAGTGTATTATCTGGAAAAAGAAAGGTGATACTAGTAGGAGATTTTAATTGTAAGGAGGTGGATTGGGAAAATCTAGTAAGTGGTGTTGGAGAGGAAGAATGGGGAGAGAGATTTCTTAATCTAATGACGGAAAATATGATGGAACAGAGGGTGAAGGAAAATACTAGATATAGAGGAGATGATGAACCGGCTAGACTGGATTTGGTGTTAACAAGAGAAGTGTACCTATGTGGAGATATACAATACAAGTGTCCTTTGGGAAAGAGTGATCAGGTGGTTATGGAAATGCAGATAGCAACAACACAGCGAAGGAAGGACGAGACATACAGGAGTGGTAGATTGAATTATAGAAAGATGGACACAGAAAGTTTGAAAAATTATTTCAGAAAATTAGATTGGGAGGAGATGTTACAAATCAGAGAAGTGCAAAAGAAATATGAGATTTTTATGAAATATTATAAAGAAGGAGTTATGAAATTTGTACCAAAGTATAAACCGAGAGGAAGGAAGAAAGGATTGGTTTAATGCAACTTGTGTTAAGGCTAAGGAAAAGAGAGATGTGGCTTGGAAAAGATGGAAAAGAGCAGGAATATACTAAATAAGGAGAATTATAGAGTGGCGAGAAATGAGTATGTGAGGGTAAGGAGGAGGAAGAAAGAAAATTTGAAAAGATATTGTAGACAAGAGTAAGGAACATCCAAAATTGTTTTACAGGTTCATAAATGGTAAACTTAAAAAGAGAGAGTCCATTGAAAGATTAAAAGGAGAGCAAGGGATAGTAGATGACCCTAAGAATATAGCAGAATTGCTAAATGATAGGTTTCAGCAAGTATTTACTGAAGAAACAATGTTTGTAAAGCCACAGAATGTACAAGGAAATGTGCACATGGAGGACATTAAGATACCTAAAAAGGAGTTATATAAAATGTTGGAGGAACTTAAAGATGATAAAGCGATGGGACCAGATGAAGTTTCAGGAAAATTATTGAAGGAGTGTAGAGAAGAATTGATTGATCCATTATATGATATTATAAGGTGTTCATTAGAAACAGGGGAAGTACCAGTAGAGTGGAAGAGAGCTGAAGTGGTGCCCATTTATAAGGGAGGCAGTAAGGAAGAGCCTCTTAACTATAGACCTGTGTCTCTAACAAGTGTGGTCGGTAAGATTTGTGAGAGGGTGATAAAGAAATATTGGATACGGTTCCTGGAGGATCATAAGTTATTATCGGATCATCAATTTGGCTTTAGGAAAGGGAGGTCATGTGTAACAAATCTACTGAGCTTTTATTCTAGAGTGGTTGACAAAATACAGGAGAGAGAGGGATGGATGGACTGTGTATATTTGGATTTAAAGAAAGCTTTTGACAAGGTACCTCACGAGAGACTGTTATGGAAAGTAGAGATTTATGGAGGACTGAAAGGAAAAGTGTTAAAGTGGATGGAAAACTACTTGAGATGGAGGGAGATGAGAACGGTAATAAGGGATGCAAAGTCGGACTGGTTGGTGGTGGAGAGTGGAGTCCCACAAGGCTCAGTGCTGGCACCAATATTTAATGACATGCCAGAGGGAGTAAACAGTTATATTAATTTGTTTGCGGATGATGCGAAGTTGTGTAGGTGTGTGAAGAGTGAAGAAGATTGTGAAATTTTACAGGCAGACCTGGATAAGATTTGGGAGTGGAGCAAGAGGTGGCAAATGGAATTTAATCTGAGCAAAAGTCATGTGATGGAGATGGGAAAGAGTGGAAGACGGCCAAGAGGGTCATATAAGATGGGTGAAGAAGTAGTGTTGAAAAAGGTGGAAAAGGAAAAGGATTTGGGAGTGATAATACAAGACCATGGGCAGTTTGAGGCTCATATTGATAAGATGTTTGGAGAAACGTATAATTTGATAAAAATATTGGATTAGCCTTCCATTATATGGATAAAGATATGATGAAGAAATTAATTAGTATGGTAATTAGACCAAGATTGGAATATGCTGGAGTGGTTTGGTCCCCTTATAAAAAGAAGCATATAAGGAAGTTGGAGAGATTGCAGAGAATGGCAACAAAAATGGTTCCGGAATTGGCAGAAATGACCTATGAGGAGAGATTAAAAGAAATGAATTTGCCTACCTTGGAACAAAGAAGAGAAAGAGGAGATTTAATACAGGTTTATAAACTGTTGAATGGACTGGATGAAGTGGATAATGAGCAAATGATGTTGAGAGAGGAAAACTTAAGTAGAACTACAAGATCGCATAGTAAAAAGATAGCCAAGGGAATATGCTTGAAGGATGTGAAAAAATATAGTTTCCCACAAAGATGTGTGGAGGTGTGGAATGGTTTGAGTGAGGAGGTGGTGTCAGCAAGGAGTGTGCATAGTTTTAAAGGAAAGTTGGATGTGTGTAGATATGGAGACGGGGCCACATGAGTATGATACCCAGGCCATGTAAAATTACAACTAGGTGAATACAACTAGGTGAATACACACACACAGACACACATTTCACTATATGGACAAGGAAATGATGAAGAAATTGATAAGTACTAAAATAAGACCTAGATTGGAATATGCAAGAGTTGTGTGGACTCCCCATAAAAAGAAACACATAAGAAAATTAGAGAGACTACAAAAAATGGCTACAAGAATGGTTCTAGAATTTAAAGGGATGGCATATGAGGAGAGACTAAAGGCAATGGATCTACCAACCTTGGAGCAGAGAAGAGAGAGAGGGGATCTGATACAAGTTTATAAATTGATTAATGGAATGGATGAAGTGGATAATGAGAAATTGATCCTGAGAGAAGAATATGACTTTAGAAGCACAAGATCGCATAGTAAGAAACTAAGGAAAGGACGATGTCTGAGAGATGTTAAAAAATTTAGTTTCCCGCAAAGATGTGTTGAGACTTGGAACAGTTTGAGTGAGGAAGTGATGTCAGCAAAGAGTGTGCATAGTTTTAAAGAAAAATTGGATAAGTGTAGATATGGAGACGGGACCACACGAGCATAAAGCCCAGGCCCTGTAAAACTACAACTAGGTAAATACAACTAGGTAAATACACACACACACACACACACACACACACACACATATATACACACATTTCACCAGATCCTAATGCACTGCCACACAGCCTCACCTCACTTCAAAACACAAAAAAATCTTCACATAAACATAAATTCACAGTATAAAACACAAACTTATTTCAAAACCCAATCCCCAAAAAACTTTCCAAACACACACACAGACACACACACACACACACACACATTTCCAGCACCTTGCCATAGAAATTCAGTATTTTTATGAGACCTTCCAAGACAGTGGTTCCCAAACTGGGGGTGAATTATCCCTTGGGAGCAGCTTAACAATTTTTGGGTGAGAAATAAAGCTGACAGAAAAAAAAAAAAAAATAAATAATTCTGAAAAATGAAGAAAACCTTGCAGTGCCTCCCATTACAATTACTGTTACCTTAGTCTTAGTGGGCAAAGTTGTAACCTAAATAATCATTCTGTGTAAGGGGTAATGTGGTTGGTTAATGTGGCATGTTAACCCCTTCAGTACTGGGACACATTTTTACCTTGAGATCTGTGTACCATTAGACCATTTTATTCACTTTAAGAAGTGTCTATGGAGGGCACAAGAATAATGGCCATAATCTTCACTATCTTAACTCCTTCAGTACTGGGACAAATTTTTACCTTAATATTTGTGTACCATTAGACCATTTTATTGACATTAGCAAGGGTCTATGGAGGTCACAAGGTTAATGGCCAGTCTTTTCCCTATTTTAACCCCTTCAGTACTAGGAGACATTTTTACCTTGAGATTTGTGTACCATTAAGACCATTTTATTGACATTAGGAGAGGTGTATGGAGATCACAAGATTAATGGCCAGTCTTCACTATTTCAACCCCTTCAGTATTGAGACATTTTTACCCTGAGATCTGTGTACCATTAGACCATTTTATTGACATTAGGAAAAGCTTATATACATCAGAAGATTAATGGCCACAGTCTTCACCATTTTTACGCCATCAGTACTGGGACAAATTTTTACCTTAATATTTGTGTACCATTAGACCATTTTATTGACATTAGGAAATGTCTACAGAGGTCAGAAGATTAATGGCCACATTCTTCATTATTTCAACCCTTTCAATACTGGGACATCTTGAGATCTGTGTACCATTAGACCATTTTATTGACAGTAGAAAAGATCTATAGACATCAGAAGACTAATGGCCACATTCTTCACTATCTTAACCCCTTCAATACTGAGACACATTTTTACCTTGAGATTTGTGTACCATTAGACATTTTATTGACATTAGGAAAGGTCTATAGAGGGCAGAAGAATGATGGCCACAGTCTTCACTCACTATTTTAAACCCTTCAGTAATGGGACACATTTCTACCTTGAGATCTGCATACCATTAGAGCATTTTATTGACACTTGGAAAGGTCTAAAGAAGGCAGAAGATTAATGGCCACAATCTCCACTATTTTTACCCCTTCAGTACTAGGACACATTTTTACCTTGACATTCGTGTACCATTAGACCATTTTATTTACATTAGCAAGGGTCTATGGAGGTGACACGATCAATGGCCACAGTCTTCACTATTTAACCCCTTCAGTACTGGGACACATTTTTATCTTGAGATTTGTGTACCATTAGACCAATTCATTGCCATTTACAAAGATCCATAAACATCAGAGGATTAATGGCCAGTCTTCACTGGAAATCTGAACAAATTTTCAACTTCACAAAATATTCTTAAACAATTTTTCAAGTTAACAAATATTCAAAGATGAAAATGTTTGGTTTTGAAGTGACACAATCTTACAAACCAACTCTTTCAACAAGAGAGAGAGAGAGAGAGAGAGAGAGAGAGAGAGAGAGAGAGAGAGAGAGAGAGAGAGAGAGAGAGAGAGAGAGAGAGAGAGAGAGAGAGAGAGAGAGAGAGAGAGAGAGAGAGAGAGAGAGAGAGAGAGAGAGAGAGAGAGAGAGAGAGAGAGTTCTAAAGGCAGAATGACAAGATTTTTACAATATCAACTGGAGAAACATTCTTGAAAACCCTGCCAATCATTTCTGGCCTTGGAAAACAGTCATGGTGGAGAATAAAGCGTTTTTAATCTTGTTTTTATGGTTCTACAGGCAGAGTGACTACATTTCTACATTATTAACTGGAGAAACACTCTTAAAAACCCTGCCAGTCATCTCTGTGGCCTTGGAAAACAGTCGTGGTGAGAGAGTAAATTGTTTGTGAATATAGCCCTTTGACTGACACACAAGCAGCAACAATGCACATTCTTCATTCCCTCTGAGCTCAGTAAGTGAATGATTGAGTGAGCGCTGAGTGAATTTCTTAACAAGCACACTGCATCTTTGTCCTGAGAATCCAACACTTGCTTCACAAACTCATGTGGGGATTAAAATAGTGATATTGTCACCTCCATACACCCTTCCTAATGTCAATAAAATGGTATTATCACAGCCAAACTTTCTTCAAATGCCATCAAAAACATGCCAAATAGTCTTAAAATACCATAAAAGCATGCCAAATGGTCTTAAAATACCATAAAAACATGCCAAACTGTCTTAAAATGTCCTTAAAAAAAAAAAAACATGACAAACTGCTAATCTATCCTAACTCTTCTTCATGGCTCAGGTATTGTCTTGTACTCTGGGTGTTGCTGATGGCTGTAGGTCTTGTAGAAGGCTTGTGTTGTGTTGTGGCTTGGCTTGGCTTGGCTTGACTTTCCTGTAATGAGAGGTGCACTGTTTACATTGAGTCACCTTCACTATGTTGTAAACTGAACTGAACGCAACTCAACCAAACAAACTGTCTTAAAATGCCCTTAAAACATGCCAAACTGTCTCAATATGCCAAACTCTTAAAATACCCTCATAACCTGCCAAACTGTCTTAAATTGCACTCAAAATCTGCCAAACTGTCTTAATATGCCCTCAAAATATGCCAAAGTATCTTAAAATGTCATCATAACATTTCAAACTGTCCTATAATCTCTTCACAACCAGCCAAACTGTCTTAAAATGGCCTTAGAACCTGTAAATTTGTCTTCAATTTCCCTTAAAACCTCCCAAATTATCTTAATATACCCTCAAAACCAGCCAGTTATAAATTGCCCTCAAAACCTGCCAAATTGTAACAAAATGTCCTCAAAACATACAAACTGTCTTAACATGGCCTCTAAACTGTCTTATAATACCCTCAAAACATGCCAAACTGTCTAAAATGCCCTTAAGACATACCAAACTGTCTAAAATGCCCTTAAAACATGCCAAACTATTTTAAAATACCCACCAAACATGCCAAACTGCCTCAAAAATGTCCTCAAAAGAGAGAGAGAGAGAGAGAGAGAGAGAGAGAGAGAGAGAGAGAGAGAGAGAGAGAGAGAGAGAGAGAGAGAGAGAGAGAGAGAGAGAGAGAGAGAGAGAGAGAGAGAGAGAGAGAGAGAGAGAGAGAGAGAGAGAGAGAGAGAGAGAGAGAGAGAGAGAGAGAGAGAGAGAGAGAGAGAGAGAGAGAGAGAGAGAGAGAGAGAGAGAGAGAGAGAGAGAGAGAGAGAGAGAGAGAGAGAGAGAGAGAGAGAGAGAGAGAGAGAGAGAGAGAGAGAGAGAGAGAGAGAGAGAGAGAGAGAGAGAGAGAGAGAGAGAGAGAGAGAGAGAGAGAGAGAGAGAGAGAGAGAGAGAGAGAGAGAGAGAGAGAGAGAGAGAGAGAGAGAGAGAGAGAGAGAGAGAGAGAGAGAGAGAGAGAGAGAGAGAGAGAGAGAGAGAGAGAGAGAGAGAGAGAGAGAGAGAGAGAGAGAGAGAGAAATAGCAAAAAACTTTATAAAATGACAATATTTAATATTTTACCTTTTCTTTTTTCTTTTCTTCTTCTCCTCCTCTTCTCATCTTCCACCACCTCTTCCTTCTTCTTCTTGTCTTGGTCTGTTTTTCTTAATATTCTTAACACAATCTGAAATAAATAAAACTGGATTAATATCTGAGAGAGAGAGAGAGAGAGAGAGAGAGAGAGAGAGAGAGAGAGAGAGAGAGAGAGAGAGAGAGAGAGAGAGAGAGAGAATTTAACCTTTTAACATGACAATATTCTTATTTTACCTAATCTTTTCTCTCTTGATTCCTTCCTTCTTATCTTCCTCTTCTCATCTTTCTCTACCTCTTCCTTCCTCCTCTTCCTCCTCCTCCTCTTCCCTTGGTCTGTTTCTCCATATCTTAACACAATCTGAAATAAATCAAACTGGATAAATATCAGAGAGAGAGAGAGAGAGAGAGAGAGAGAGAGAGAGAGAGAGAGAGAGAGAGAGAGAGAGAGAGAGAGAGAGTTGAAATACCCTAAAAGATCATGTCTAACAAAGGTGTCATGGCACAGGTCTGACAGTTAATAAGTTGGCCATGCATATGCTGACAAGTATTGTGTACATTAATTCAAGGAACACAAGTACACCACCACCACCAACTCTTGAACCCCTTCAGTACTGGGACATATTTTTGCCTTGAGATTTGTGTACCATTAAACCATTTTATTGACACCATCACCACCACCACTATTTTAACCCCTTCAGTACTAGGACACACTTCTACCTAGAAATTTGTTTACCATTAGACCATTTTATTGACATTAAGAAAGGCCTATAGAGGATACAAGATTAATGCCATGGCCACAGTCTTCACTATTTTAACCCCTTCAGTACTGGGACACATTTTTACCTTGAGTTTTGTGTACCATGAGACCATTTCATTGACATTAGCAAGGGTGTGGTGTGCTGCCAGGGTTGTTCAATCATCTTTCTGTGTGTGACATGGCTCTTATGTATAACAATGCTATTTAACAAGATTTTTATATCTGCAACATATCCCAGGCCATGGGTGACTGCCAAACTCTTCACCACTTCCGAGCGAGGTTCCCGTGGTTTGGCTAACAATGATGGAGGCATAACAGTAATCGACCTAACCTAACCCAACCTCACAGTAATGAACAGCATGACAAAGCTGTGTGGCATGGTGCTTTGCAACAGACTAAGCCATTGGTTCAAGGCTGACAGACAGCAGGCAGGGAGCCAGGTGGTGGGCACAGGATGCCTTGAACACATTGTCGCACTGCGTTTGTTGACAGATGTTGCTACAAGGAACAAATTTCAGCTTTTTATTACTTTTGTATATTTTACCCGCGCATAGGATAACTTACCAAGAAACACATTATTTTGTATTTTGAAGAGACTGGGTTGTGGGATGGTAATGTTGCTCGCTATAGTCACTGTGTACAAGTTAACACAATGTATAGCTAGTTGGTGTAGCAATTGTCACTGCCTCGACTGTTGTACATCAGGGCTGCTCCTCATCTTGCTTACTGTTTGTTATTTTTGTTAATGATTTAATAACTCTTATCAAGCAAAACTGTGGCGCTGATGGATGCCTTGCCCGTCTCCATGTGTTAGTCCTGATGGATGACACTGTGCTGCTGTCCACATCCAGAACTGCCATGCCAAGTAAAACAAGAGTACTGAAACACTCACACTTAAAAGAAACTCAATACTTTGTCATCAAGAGCAGTGAGGAGGACAGGCTGTGCAAAGTATTGAAGGCAGCTGTGACGTCCACCCACCCTGTCAGACGGTTGTGAATCTTGGCTTAACGGTGAAGCAAAACCTGTTCCCAAGCTATACATGTGGTCCATCAAACAGGTATTGGTTGTCAGAAGGGCCACCTTAAATGACCTCTGCCTATTTCAACTTGGCTACCCATCCTTGCAAGCTTTAGTAAAACAGACACACAAAGTTTTTTATCGACCATGTGGGAGAAATGAGGTGGCTTGGAAGACGATCCCCTAGCACTGGCTATTAAGGTGACAGTGGACCGTACATATATCTCAGACCTCCGCTACTTACACCAACTTATCCACTCAGATGTGGATCAATTACAGCTCTCTATTGAAAATATGAGAGAGAAACTTATGGTGTCAGCCTCCAGCAGGGTGCACATGTATGGTACAATCAATCCACATTATTCAGTGCATGACATTTACACCACTAAAATCGGAGTGAATGAGTCTGAACACGTTAGTTAGCTTAATGCAGGGCAGTCTCTAACTCTGTGTCAGACCAGATGGCTCTTCTGAAGAGGGACTTTCTGACTGACAGCAGCAGTGGACCACCACAACTGTGAGGAAGACCCTCTACATCCAACTAAGTAAATGAACACTGTCCCTTACCTTCTATACGACAGTTGACGATGGTTAAATGTCCATGCTTCCATCTTCCTCCTTTGGGCCACCAACTGAGCGTCAAAGTAAAGGGAAGGGAGTGGTGACAAGTGGTCCAGCAGCCTCAGCCAGCAGCTGACGTCCCTTCCTTGCTCTGAAAGCAGACACAAAGAAATCAACTGATATGTAGGAACAGATAGGAGATAAGCACACTCATACACACACCAGTCTATGCTTCGAGTGACACAATTAGATAGAGGAACGTCTACACACACACATGCAACATTCCTCAAAGTCCAGCAGCGTGGGATAAATTCGGTGAAACGATGTGTGCCAAGGACCACTCCTGTCACCACGCCCGCCAGACATCCCACGCCCACCCCAAGGCACCAAAACTAAGCCAGTCACACACTTTTCACGCTGGGCATATCAACCTCAACGTTCACCTCTCCCACCAGCCACCGCTCGCTCAGCTCACCCTTCCATCCTGCTCACGGCAGCGACGCCCACGTCAAGGCACCACAACACGTCCACATCACATTGTTTGTCCAATGAAGAACAAAACGTAAACATTTCTACCACCAGTCCACCACCAGGGCCCCTCCATGACCTAACTATCATACTCCAGTCCTTCTCTAAATGCCTTCCTTCTACCTGCTGAAAAGCCCAACTAGCTATTAGGCCACTCTTCACCACCATCCTGACACACTTTTTCCCCCACTTGCTACTCCTGACATTCCACAGAAACACTTTACTCACTATTCTAGCATCGTTCATTCGCTGCTGCTGCCTCGTCACTCCAACTATACTCTATTCGCGATCGTTAAACACACAGTCAATGCATCATCGCAATTCGGAGCTTTGAGGTGGCGATCCCAGACATCCCCATTGTGTTGCTCTGGTTTTTGACAACTAGAGAATGATTTGGGCACGGGGGGGGGGGCTCGGACTTGTTCTATGCATTGCCTGTGATAAAAAAAAAAAGAAAGTAACATAAACTGAATTACAATTTGCTGCATTAACTCGGATATAAGTTATTTCTACATCATAGTAACTTTTTGTGAATGGAAAAGGAGGAACTATTATTCTGGAAATGTTAATTCTACCTAGTGTTTCATTGGTATATTTATTTACGTGATTGTATTTCTCTGCAAGAAACAGGAGTATATGTCTTACAGGATGTTTTTGTAGTTGAAAATAAGAATGTCTTAAAAGTGACAGTTGTATGTTAGCCAATCCAAAGTACGTAATGTTGATATCGCGGGTGTTGACTGATGAGTAATGAAAGTCACCGAACCATCCCACCACTTGCATCACCCAGCCATGGACCACTTAATTAAGGCTTGTGTACCAGCGATGGTTCGGTTCGCGATTTAGAGACTTGTGTTTGAGCTGCTACTGCTACACACTCAAACCAGTTACAAAAGTTGTATATTTATAGTAAAGGGACAAAGGGTGATGGATTAATTTGCCGCCAACACAATGAATCATACCTGCCCCCCACCTACCTCGCTCTCTCTCTCTCTCTCTCTCTCTCTCTCTCTCTCTCTCTCTCTATATATATATATATATATATATATATATATATATATATATATATATATATATATATATATATATATATATATATATATATTTGTGTGTGTGTGTGTGAGGGCAGGGATTGAATGAACCCAGACCGAGACCGAGACCTAAACCCAGCAGAGGCCAGCAGAGCAATACGTGTTTGGTGTTTGTAAATAAAGAGCGGAGACGGAGAGGAGAGCGCGAAGAACGCAATAACTGGTGATAACGGAGAAAAGCAGTGACTAACTGTGATGAGAGGAAGAACAAGCAACAACAAACAAAGGAGAGGCACAGAGGAATCACCGAGAAGGCTAAATCTACAGAGAAGAGAGAAAATAAAGAAGAGAACACTAAAAAAGAGGAGATAGAGAACAGAGAAACACAGACACCGACGTTCAAGGACGAAGGAGAGCAAAGTTGATGTAAATGTGAGAAACTGACAGGTCGCTGGGAACACAAGCCTACACAGAGACGCAGGAGGCATGTGAACGCTGGAGAGGCCTAGATCTTTGTAAAGGCAGAGAAGAGGAGCAGAAATGACCAATAAAGGTGAGTGAAGGACAAAGAATGGATACACTTGGGTGAGGGCGGCTAGCTTGGCGGGTCACTGCTACCACCACCACCACCTCCTCCTCCTCCTCCTCCTAACCAACCAGTAACATGGTCACATTTACTCGTCAAGTAGTTCATGGCCAACACGATTTTTGTGGTTTTATTTGTCGGGTGTCCTTAGTGTGTCCTACACAGCACAGCCTCTCAGTGTGGTGTGCCTCACCAAAACTGTCCACAATGCCCAAGCTTGTCGCCACGCTCACCCCACCACTCGCCACCAAGAGAGCTTAGGTGGTCCTTAGGGGGGTATGAGGCGCGTAGCTCCCTGTGTTAGAAGACACTCAGGTTACGATAAAGATCCTAAGGGGCCCTGGGGGGCCATAGGCCCCCTGCTAGAAGACGTTTAGATTAGGTTTGCTTAAGTTAGGATAAAGACCCTAGGTTAGGGGCACAGCCTCCCAGCTAGTCTAGAGGGGGTGGAGTCTGGGCGTTGCAGCCCCCCTACTAGAAGGTGCTTAGGTTAGGTTAGGGTAAAGACTCCATGTGTGGGTGTGAGGGGTGCAGCTTCCCTGCTAGAAGACTTTTAGGTTAGGTTTGGTTAGGTTATGGTAAAGACCCTATGGGAGGTCTGGGGGGGGCACAGTCCCTCAACTAGTTTAGGCTAACGGGGTCTGTAGACTTCTTTGGGAGGCAAATTTTGCTACATTTGTCTCCACCTCCCCCTCCTCCCCCCCAAAAAAAAAAAAAAAAAAAGCAATTGCCCAGGAGCAGCCAGGCTTGGTGAGGGGGGGGGGTATTCAAGTGAGGTGCTATTGTTAAGATTTGTCTTGACACTTTTCTTCTTTATTTTTAAAGTTTTTAAGACTGTTTTTGTTTGTTGTAGTTCCTTGTGTTGTGAATTGTGGGTTTTTATGTTTACTTAGAAATGTTCGGTGAGGTTAGTGGCTAATTGATATTTATTTTCTGTTATTTGTTTGTATTTTTATTTCTTTTCTTTTTTTTCATGTCATCCATTATGAATTGTGGGTTTTTCATGGTTTATCAGCAGTATTAAGTCAGGTTAGTTTGGGTCAGGTTAGAATGAGTTAGGTGAGCTACATTGTTCAGTTAGAAAATTTTTGATTACATAAGAAATTAGTATTGTTATCTTAGAGGAAAATTATTGGGTTACCTTAAAGTTAGGTTAGGTTAGGTTAGATTAAAATTGCCATTGTTATATTGGTTAGGTTAGGCTGTGTTAAGTTAGCCTGGATGAATTTCAGTTAGGTTTGGTTCAATATTTCGACCTAAGTCAGGTATGATTAGAATATTTTACTTATTTATGTATTTATTTTTACGCAAGAAGGAAAGTCGACCAAGGGCAACAAAAAGACCCCAAAACAGGCCTACTTGTTTGCCAGTTAAAGAATGATAGAGTTAGCCAAAAGTGAGGGACAAATGTGCTGAAATCTCCCTCTTAAATGAAGTCAAGTTGTAGGAAGATGGAAATACAGAAGCAGGCAGGGAGTTCCAGAGTTTGCGAGATATAGGTTAGGTTAGGTTAGGTTATCAGTGTCTCTCTACAGGTGAAGCAGTTATTATCACCAGGTAAAGGTCAAATGAGGTATTAATTTACTAGGTCAGGTGAGAACAGATTAGCAGTGTCTGTGTGTGGTGTGTTTGCTAATGTGTGTGTGTTGTGTTTGCAGGAGCACGGACAAAACAAAGAAGGAAGAGCAGCGATGATGGGAGTAGAGGTGCGTTTGTTTACCTGTGTGTGTGTGTGTGTGTGTGTGTGTTTTGGGGTGTGCTTTGGGTTCTTGGGTGTGTTTTTTTGGGGGGTGTTTTGTGTGTTTTGAGGTGTTTTGGTATGTTTTGTGTGTTTTGAGTTTGGTGTGTGTGTGTGTGTGTGTGTGTGTGTGTGTGTGTGTGTGTGTGTGTGTGTGTATTTACCTAATTGTATTTACCTAATTGTAACATACGGGAAAAGAGCTATGCTCGTGTTGTCCCGTCTCCATATCTATTAATGTCCAGCTTTTTCTTAAAATCATGAATATTCCTTGCGTTGACCACTTCCACGTCTAAACTATTCCATGCTTCCACCCTTCTATGAGGAAGCTATATTTTTCACATCTCTCCTATAAGTGGCCATTTTAGTTTTTCCCATGCCCTCTCGACATTCTTTCATTCCACATACACAGATCTTCCCTATCCATTTTTCCATGCCAATCATCACTCTGTATATTGCTATCAGGTCTCCCTTTCTCTTCTGTTTTCCAGGGTCGGAAGTTGCATTCTTTTCAGTCTGTCTTCATAAGTCAAATCTCTTAAGTCAGGCACCATTTTGTTGCAGCCCTCTGTACTTTCTCTAGTTTCCTTATGTGTTTCTTTAAGTTCGGAGCCCACTGTATTGTTGCATATTCAAGCCTCGGTCTTATCATTGCAGTAATTATTTTCTTCATCATTTCTTCATCTAAATATACGAACGCCACTCTTATGTTCCTCAATAAGTTCAATACTTCTCCAATTATTTTGTTTATATGTCTCTCTGGCGATAGGTCATTGGTAATTGTCACCCCAAGGTCTTTTTCTTCATGACTGGTTTTATGTCTTCATTTCCTATCTTGTACATACTCCTGATTCTTCTTTCACTCTTGCCAAACTCTATTTTCTTGCATTTTGTCGTGTTGAACTCCATTTGCCATGTACAGCTCCATTTCCATATTCTGTCCAAGTCTTCCTGGAGTAGTTCGCAATCTTTGTCACATCTCACTTTTCTTAACAATTTTGCATCGTCTGCAAATAGGCTCACATAACTGGACACCCCATCCACCATGTCATTTATGTAGACCGCGAACATTACTGGTGCCAACACTGATCCCTGTGGAACTCCACTCTCCACCAAGCCCCATTCTGATGGTCTGTCCTTAATTATTGTTCTCATTTCTCTTCCTACCAAAAAGTCTTCCATCCATTTTAGTAAACTGCCATGCACTCCTCCTACCATTTCAAGTTTCCAGATCAGTCTCCGGTGTGTGTGTGTCCACCCTCCGTCAGTGTCACCAGGTGTTGTCTGTCTATCTTTTCCATACAGTTCACTAACTTATACACCGTTATTAGGTCTCCTCTCTCCTGTCTGTCCTTCATAGTTGGTAGTTCCATATCCTTCAGTCTTTCTTCATAGGGAAGGTCCTTCATTTCTGGCACCATCTTTGTAGCAACCCTTTGGAGCCTTTCTAGTTTCCTCATGTCTTTCTGCCTGTATGATGATCACACCACACCACACCATACCACACCACACACACACACACGCATGCACATACGCAATATATAATAATAATAACAATAAAGAGAGAGGCAGAGAAAAAAAAGGTAAAAAATAGACTTAACTTAACCTAACCTAACCTAACACACCCCAAACCAACAGATAGAGTGGCGCAGGTGACATACAGACTTCCGGGAGCATTCTGCTGGGACCCGGTGGTAAACTGCAGTGGTGGAAGCTGCGAACGTCCCAACCTGAAGAGGACGATTCGAGAGTGGAAAAGTGACATCCAACAGCGGAACTCGGCGAAGAAGAGGAAGATTGACGCAGCGATCGCACACAGCCACAGAGGTCATGGCCGTGTGGATGGACGTGTGGATGGGTGTGTGGATGGCTGTGTGGATGCTGTGATGGATGCTGTGATGGATGATAGAGTGGATGCATTGACTGGTGGAGATAGTGACAAAATGGATGACAGCTGCTCTGGTGAAATAGATAATGGTGATGATAGTCTACCTGGTGAAGTGTACAAGGATGAAGATGATAATGGCATACCTGGTGAAATTGATGATGAAATGGATAACGATGGAGTAGATAGGAGAGGAGGAGATCGAATGCCTGGTGAAATAGAGAATGAGAAAGCAGATTGTGCCGTAACTGGTGAAATAGATAATGACAAGGACGAAGGAGAGATAACGAAAGGGGAATGAGAGAGATAGATGGATAAATGACAGGACAGACACGCAGACACACAAAACTGATAAAATAAATACAATAGATGATAAAATAAATGGAAATACAATATCTGGAACAACTTCTGTCTCTAAGTCTTGTCACATTGAGATGGAGGTGAGTAAGGCTGTAGGACTGCCTCACCCCCCCCTCACCCCCTCTCCCCTTGGTCTGCCAGCCACTCTAGCCCAAAATAGGTCTAACTGCTCTCAATTTGGGCTATCTAGCAGCAAAATTGGGCTAGAAAATGAGGAGTCTTGTCAGAAAGGAGAAAATAGCCCAAACCAAGGTGGAAATAGCCCAAGGAGAGATGGAAACAGTGTTAGGGAGAAAAATAGCCCAAGGAGAGAGAAAAACAGCCCAAAATTGAAGAAAGGGAGCCCAAAGAGGAACGAAAACAGACTTTGCACAGTTCAAGAAAGTCAAAATAGCCCAAGACACAAAAATAGCCCAAAACGAGAGAAAAATAGCCCAAAGAGAGGGAAAAACAGCCCAAACACTTCAAAACATGACAAACGACCCCAGGAAATCAGAAAAGGGGACCAAGATGAACCAGAAGGACCCCAGGCTGACAAAACGGCCCCAAACACCTTTAAAACGCATCCAAACACCATCAAAACGGACCAAAACAGCGCCAAACCACCACAAATTGTTGCGTTTGGTCTCTCATCGCCACACGCATCACAAATTGCCATGAAAGAAAATAAAAATGCATCAACAAGTCTTCAAAATGTACCAAGTCTGTTTACCTTGGCCACAGCACACCACAGCCCACAGCAGACCCTCACAGCACTCGCCAAAAGCTGTGATACTGAGACCCCAAGCCTGTTTTCCTTAGCCACAGCCCACAGCAAAGACGAAACAGCCCAGAACAGCATGAAAGTACCACAGAATGATGCAGAAACAGCCAAAAACACAGCATTTGGTCTATCTGCCCTTGCCACAGCACAGAATGATGCAGGAACAGCAAAAGACACAGGATTTAGTCTATCTGCCCTCGCCACAGCACATAATACTCTTAACACAGCACAGATTGACACAGAGACACCTAAAAACACAGCATTTAGTCTATCTGCCCTACACACAGCACAGATTGACACAGAGACACCTAAAAACACAGCATTTAGTCTATCTGCCCTTGCCACAGCACAGAATGATGCAGGAACAGCAAAAGACACAGGATTTAGTCTTCCTGCCCTCGCCACAGCACATAATACTCCTAACACAGCACAGATTGACACAGAGACACCTAAAAACACAGCATTTAGTCTATCTGCCCTTGCCACAGCACAGAATGACACAGGAACAGCAAAAGACACAGGATTTAGTCTTTCTGCTCTCGCCACAGCACATAATACTCCTAACACAGCACAGATTGACACAGAGACACCTAAAAACACAGCATTTAGTCTATCTGCCCTTACCACAGCACAGAATGACACAGAAACAGCAAAAGACACAGGATTTAGTCTTTCTGCCCTCGCCACAGCACATAATACTCCTAACACAGCACAGATTGACACAGAGACACCTAAAAACACAGCATTTAGTCTATCTGCCCTTGCTACAGCACAGAATGATGCAGGAACAGCAAAAGACACAGGATTTAGTCTTCCTGCCCTCGCCACAGCACATAATACTCCTAACACAGCACAGATTGACACAGAGACACCTAAAAACACAGCATTTAGTCTATCTGCCCTTGCCACAGCACAGAATGACACAGGAACAGCAAAAGACACAGCATTTAATCTTTCTGCCCTCACCACAGCACATAATACTCTTAACACAGCACAGATTGACACAGAGACACCTAAAAACACAGCATTTAGTCTATCTGCCCTTGCCACAGCACAGAATGACACAGAAACAGCAAAAGACACAGGATTTAGTCTTTCTGCCCTTGCCACAGCCCTTGCCACAGCACAGAATGACACAGAAACAGCAAAAGACACAGCATTCAGCCTCTCTTCCCTTGCCACAGCACAGCACAACAATACTTTCAGTCTGTCCTCTCTAGCCACAGCAAATGCATCAAACACAGCCACACATCCCAATACCACACTGACCTTAGCCTCTCTCGCCACAGCAAACACAGCACAAACCGCACAGACACACACACAGCAAGCAGATGAAGCGCTCTCACTCTCAACAGCATCACAGCTTCATATCTTGGTCCCAAAGCTGCGAATTCCAAACACAGGACAAACGGCAAACGCAGAACCACAGCGCTGCGTCTCTTCGCCACTCACGTTGCCCAGAACCACAGCAGGGCCCAGTTTGTCGTCCCTGGCACAAGCGCATCTAAACGCAAACACTATCGATCTTTCCACTGCTCTTAAAACACATAGTACTTCCACGCTGACTCAAAACGTGGTACCTCCTGGGCAAACGGCTTTAAGTATACCACCTCTGAGTCAAACACCACCAAACGTACAGGTTCTGAGCCAAACACAGGCTATAAATATACCTCGTCTTAGCCAAACGGCACTTGACATTCTGAGTCAAACGCCACCAAATTTACGAGTTCTGAGCCAAACGCAGCCTTTAAACATTCCCCCTCTTATCCAAACACCACCGCTTGGGCAAACACCACCACAGACAAATGCAGGCTTCACAACACCACTTACCATACCTCCTCTTATCCAAACACCACCAAACACGGCCTTCAACACACCGCCAGAGGCACATGCAAACATCTTGCCTTTCAAACACACAAACGCAGACACACACACCCAAACGGCAATGGAAGCAGACTTTATGATGGACTGCTTGATTGGCAACAGTGACGAGACCATAGATTTAAAAACGGCGCTTGTACCAATGGAAAAGAAAATGGAGACAGAGGAACGGAGAGAAACAACACCACCAGTTATCGAAAGTCCGCAAACTTTCACCCACTACTCGGCGATGCTCAAACGCACACCATCGCCGTTTGGTCAGGTGGTGGCAGACACGTGTACGCTTGCCCTGATGCCCAAACGACCCACAGAATGCATGATCTACGTCCCGTTTTCTGTGTTTGCGTTTGATACTCTTTCACCGGATGAGGAGGTACAAAGGGCCATAAATGATCCCAGGAATCCTTCGAGATACAAGTTGATCATGCAGGAACGGCAGAATAGAATGAGTAGGGCGTAGTGGAGGGTGTTTGGGCGTGTTTGGAGGTGTTTAGAGGCTGTGTGTGTGTGTTTTGAGGTGTTTTGAGGTGTTTTGAGGTGGTGCGAGATGTTTTGTGGATGGTTATGGGTGTTTGGGTGTGTTTAGAGGTGTTTTCAGGTGTTTGTAAGTGTTTTTTTGGTGTTTAGAGGTATTGGAAGGTGTTTGGAGACTGTTTTGAAGTGTTTTGTGGACATTTAGGCGTTTGGGAGTTTTTGGAGGTGTTTGGGTGTAGGTAAATATTTGAATAACTGTATGTATGTGTGTATGTGTGTATGAGTGCGTGTATGTATGTATGTTATCTAAGACACACACATACTGAAAACGTACACACACACACACACACGCACACACACATACACACACACACAAACATATACACAGCCATTTCAACACGGTACAATTTATAAAACTTCCGTCCACTGTGTGTGTGTGTGTGTGCGTGCGTTTGTTTCTGCGTTTGTGTGTATGTGACGCATTTTTGAGTATTATCGAGTATTATTTTGACCAGGGAAGGAAAATAGCAGGAGAATAACACTTAAGAGACTGTGCGTGCGTTTGTGTGTTTGTGCGTTAAGCGACGTTTTTTTGAGTATTTTGTTAGGGAAGGAAAAAACAAGTAATGATGAGAAATTGTGTTTTGACGAGGTACAATGACTGTCTCTCACTCTGGCTACAGTTTGATGGTTATTTTATTCATTATTATTCATTATTATCATTGCCGAGATAAATAATAGCATGTGATTTGTATTTTTAATGAATTTGCAGTGTACAATAATGTTTCCATGAGGTACGATGGCTGTCTGTATCTATTATTAGCTTATTTCCATCTTGTTATCTTTCTCAGTTCATTATATTATCATTAACAGCAGAAAATGTAGCTTCTAATGTGTGTGTTAGTTAATGGAGGTCAGTGTACAATAATGTTTCAATGAGGTACGATGGTTCTTGGTACAATGACATGATTATTTGGTGTATTACTTTATTATTGCCCACGGAAAATGTAGCTTGTGATTTACGTGTCCCTTTTTTCAATGTAGGTCACAAAATGGGTGTGTTCCAAGTGAGAGGCTGAGTTGCAGTGTACGATAATCTTCTGATGAGTTATGATGGATCTTTCACTGTGGGTCACTGTTGCTTGGGTATTGAGGTGAAAAATACAGCTTAGAGGAATATTTAAGCCTAGAATCTGTATTAGGAGGTTGAATAATGATTGAAAGCTTGTATATTATTTGGTCCAGAAAGTGTACTAGGAGTTTGAATAGATAAATAGGAGAAATAGCATTAGATCTTGATAATTTTGAGGTATTGGAGTGAAAAATACAGCTTCGAGGAATATTTAAGCCCAGAATCTGTATTAGGAGGTTGAATAATGAGTGAAAGCTTGTATATTATTTGGTCCAGAAAGTGTACTAGGAGTTTGAATAGATAAATAGGAGAAATAGCATTAGATCTTGATAATTTTGAGGTATTGGAGTGAAAAATACAGCTTCGAGGAATATTTAAGCCTAGAATCTGTATTAGGAGGTTGAATAATGAATGAAAGCTTGTATATTGTTTGCTCCAGAAAGTTTATTTGAAGTTTGAACAGATAAATAGGAGAAATAGCATATTTTGACAATTTTGAGGTATTGAGGTGAAAAGATACTACTTAGAGCATTTTATGAGAAGGAAGTTTGAATAATGAATGAAAGCTTGTGTATTGTTTGGTCCAGAGTGTACTAGGAGTTTGAATAGATAAATAGAAGAAATAGCATTATATTTTGACAATTTTGAGGTATTGAACTGAAAAATAGAACTTCAAAGTATTGTTTGTGCCCAGAATCATAGAGTTTGAATTGACAAAAGCCAGAAATAGTACTGGATCTTGTTAATATTGACTTGAAGACTGCATAGTGAATTGAGGATAGTGTATTAGATAGTATTAAGTCACAATGTTAAGGTATTTATATTAAGTACAGTGTTTTTCATTGTACAAAGGCTGCAAAGTGATAAAAAAAGGCAAAAAAACAGTACTAGATCTTGTTAATATTGCATTGAAGACTACAAAAAGAAAAGCAGTACTAGATCTCATAAATATTAGATTGAAAACTGCAATATGATAAAAAAAAAAAATGAAAAACAGTACTAAACAATACTAGATCTTGTTAATATTAAGTCGAAAACAGCAAAAGAAAAAAGAAAAGAAAAAAAAGCACTGGATCTTGTAAGGATAAAAAAAACAGTATTGGATTTTGAAGACTACAAAATGAATGGAGAATAGAGAATTGAATAGTATTAGGTCACAATGTTGAGCTGTTAATGTGAAGTAAAGTTTTTTTTTCATTGTACAAAGGCTGAAATGTATGTTGGCTTTGTGAGAAGTGAAGAAATTGTATTAATGTTTAGTTAAGATATTTGAATGTTAGAAGTGAGAGGAGTGAGTGAAAGAATATGGGAAAATTAATATTAGTGTTTTCATAATGTTTAAAGATGTTTGAGTGAAAGAAAATGAAAATAATGAAGTTTTTTGAATGTTAGAAGTGAGAGGGAGTGGATGAAAGAATATGGGAAAATAAGTATTAGTGTTTTCATAATGTTTAAAGATGTTTGAGTGAACGAAAATGAAAATAATGAAGTTTTTTGAGTGTTAGAAGTGAGAGGAGTGAGTGAAAGAATGTGGGAAAATTAATATTAGTGTTTTCATAATGTTTAAAGATGTTTGTAGTGAAAGAAAATGAAAATAATGAAGTTTTTTGAGTGTTAGAAGTGAGAGGAGTGGATGAAAGAATATGGGAAAATTAATATTAGTGTTTTCATAATGTTTAAAGATGTTTGTAGTGAAAGAAAATGAAAATAATGAAGTTTTTTGAGTGTTAGAAGTGAGTGAAGGAAAATGGGAAAATTAATATTAGTGTTTTCATAATGTTTAAAGATGTTTGTAGTGAAAGAAAATGAAAAAAGAAGGCCTAGTTTTTTCTTAGTGAGTGAAGGAAAATGGGAAACGTAGTATAAGTTTTCATAATGTTTAAGATGTTTGAGTGAAAGAAGTGAATGAAAGAAAATGAAAAAAGTCCTTGTTTTTTCATAATGTTTAAGATGTTTAAGTGAAAGAAGTGAATGATAGAAAATGAAAAAAGTCCCAGTTTTTTTCATGTTAAGATAAAATTGAGTGAAAGAAATGAAAGAAAATGAAGGAAGAAGTAGTTTTTTCATGTGAAGATATTTGAGTAAAAGAAATGAAAGAAGTAAATGAAAGAAAATGAAAAAATGTTGTAGTTTTTCATATTAAGATAAAATTGAGTGAAAGAAATGAAAGAAGTGAAAGAAATCGTAGTTTTTCATGATGTTAAGATAGATTTGAGTGAAAGAAGTGAAAGAAATCGTTTTTTTCATGATAAGATAGATTTGAGTGAAAGAAGTGAAAGAAATCGTTGTGTTTTTCATGATAAGATAGATTTGAGTGAAAGAAATCGTTGTTTTTTTCATGTTAAGATAGATTTGAGTGAAAGAAGTGAAAGATTTCATGATAAGATAGATTTGAGTGAAAGAAGTGAAAGAAATTGTTTTTTTTTCATGATAAGATAGATTTGAGTGAAAGAAGTGAAAGAAATTGTTGTTTTTTATATATTTGATAAAGAAATTTGAGATGAAAGAAGTGAAAGAAATCGTTGTTTTTCATGATTAAGATAAATTTGAGTAAGATAAATTTGAGTGAAAGTGAAAGAAATCGTCGTTTTTTTCATGATAAGATAGATTTGAGTGAAAGAAGTGAAAGAAATCGTTGTTTTTTTCATGTTAAGATAGATTTGAGTGAAAGAAGTGAAAGAAATCGTTTTTTTCATAAGATAAATTTGAGTGAAAGAAGTGAAAGAAATCGTTTTTTTGATAAGATAGATTTGAGTGAAAGAAGTGAAAGAAATCGTTGTTTTTTTCATGATAAGATAGATTTGAGTGAAAGAAGTGAAAGAAATCGTTGTTTTTTTCATGTTAAGATAGATTTGAGTGAAAGAAGTGAAAGAAATCGTTTTTTTCATGATAAGATAGATTTGAGTGAAAGAAGTGAAAGAAATCGTTGTTTTTTTCATAATAAGATAGATTTGAGTGAAAGAAGTGAAAGAAATCGTTGTTTTTTTCATGATAAGATAGATTTGAGTGAAAGAAGTGAAAGAAATCGTCGTTTTTTTCATGATAAGATAGATTTGAGTGAAAGAAGTGAAAGAAATCGTTGTTTTTTTCATGATAAGATAGATTTGAGTGAAAGAAGTGAAAGAAATCGTCGTTTTTTTCATAATAAGATAGATTTGAGTGAAAGAAGTGAAAGAAATCGTTGTTTTTTTCATGTTAAGATAGATTTGAGTGAAAGAAGTGAAAGAAATCGTTGTTTTTTTTCATGATAAGATAGATTTGAGTGAAAGTGAAAGAAATCGTTGTTTTTTTCATAATAAGATAGATTTGAGTGAAAGAAGTGAAAGAAATCGTTGTTTTTTTCACAATGAGATATTTGAGTGAAAGAAGTGAAAGAAATCGTTGTTTTTTTCATGATAAGATAAATTTGAGTGAAAGTGAAAGAAATCGTCGTTTTTTTCATGATAAGATAGATTTGAGTGAAAGAAGTGAAAGAAATCGTTGTTTTTTTCACAATGAGATATTTGAGTGAAAGAAGTGAAAGAAATCGTTTTTTTTCATAAGATAGATTTGAGTGAAAGAAGTGAAAGAAATCGTTGTTTTTTTCATGATAAGATAGATTTGAGTGAAAGAAGTGAAAGAAATCGTTGTTTTTTTCATGATAAGATAGATTTGAGTGAAAGAAGTGAAAGAAATCGTTGTTTTTTTCATGTTAAGATAGATTTGAGTGAAAGAAGTGAAAGAAATCGTCGTTTTTTTCACAATGAGATATTTGAGTGAAAGAAGTGAAAGCAGTGGGTTTGTTGTATAGAAGAGTTCAAGTTTCATGTGGCATTTTTATTTATCTATCTATCTATTTATATTTAGTTATTTATTTTCTTATTTATATATTTGAATGATGGAAGTTCTGCGTGGTGTTTGTTTGGGGTGTTTGTTTGTTTGTGGTGTTTGTGTTTGTTCAAGTCACGTTTGGACAATACACTGACATATGTGTTTTTATTTAATTCATTTATATTTTTCTTAATGAAGTTTGTATGTGTGTGTGTGTGTGTGTGTGTGTGTGTGTGTGTGTGTGTGTGTGTGTGTGTGTATAATGAAGTTGTTTTTATTATTATTATTATTATTATTTTATTTATTTATTTATTTATTTTTTTTTTTTAAGTTTGACGCTACACTGAAATAGAGACAAGTTAGGAACGCTACACTGACATATTAGACACGAGTTAGGAGCAGTGAGGGTGAAGGAACAGCTGGTGGCTTTATATCTTTACAAAAACAACGAAAAACAACAAAAGAAACACAAAACTCAAAATAAAAGTATGATTATTGAAAAAAAGAAAGAAAAAAGTACACACACACACACACACACACACACACACACACACACACACACACACTAGTTAAAGTTAAGATGTGTTTTATTTATTTATTTATTTGTGTGTGTGTGTGTGTGTGTGTGTGTTTTCTTATTGTTTTTTTTCTTTTTGGTTTTCATTTTCTTTTCTTTTTCTTAAATTTTTCTTTTTTTTTCATTTTATATATATATATATTTTTTTTTTGGTGAAATTCGCTGTTTTTCTATTTGTTTTAGGCTCGTGGTGATGTTTTTGTTGTTTTTTTTTTTCTCTTGTTTTTTTACGATTATTATTATTATTATTATTATTATTATTATTATTATTATTATTTATCGAGTATTTGTATGTAATTGTAGAGAGAGAGAGAGAGAGAGAGAGCTGTACCTGTATAGATCTTGTATGTACCTGAAATGTTACAATGGATATCAACTTTTTTTTTCTTTCTTTCTTTCTTTCTTGTTTGTGAAAAGAAAAAAAGGAAGAAAAAGATTTGGCATTTTTTCTTACACTGCTTCTGTCGACGTCGTGTGAATTGAAATATAAATAGAAGAATATTGAGACCTTTTATCTATTCCTATTATTATTATTATTATTATTATTATTATTATTATTATTATTAAACGTGTCACTTTACAATGTACTGGTGATCATGTGGTTTTTGATAGAGTTTGGCATAAAGGTTTCATTTCAGAACTGCCCTCCTACAGGTTCTATCCTTCTCTCTGCAACTTGTTCTCATGTTTCCTTTCTGAGCGTTCTGTTGGTGCTGTGGTAGACGGCTGCTGTTCTGCTCCTGAATCTATTAATAGTGGTGTTCCTCTGGGTTCTGTCCTGTCACCCACTCTCGTTCTATTAATGACCTTCTTAACCAAATGTGTTGTCTATCCACTCCTACGCTGATGATACCACCCTGCATCTTTCCACGTCCTTTCAGAGGCGACCAACCCTTCAGGAAGTCAACAGATCACGCAGGGACGCCACAGAACGCCTGACTTCTGATCTTTCTATTTCTGATTGTGGCAGAGAAAACTTGTTAGTGTTCAATGCCCCAAAAAGTGAATTGGTCCATGTATCAAGTGGACACAACCTTCCAGACAACTCTCCCCTCTTCTTCAGTGACACTCAACTGTCTCCCTCTGCCACACTGAATATCCTCGCTCTGTCCTTCACTCATACTGTCCTTCACTGCAAACTTCACATCTCATCTCTTGCTAAAACAAATTTCATGAAGTTAGGCGTTCTGTGGCGTCTCTGCCAGTTTTGCTCGTCCCTCCAACTGCTAACTCTGTACAAGGGCCTGATCCGCCCCTGTATGGAGTACTCTTCGCATGTTTGGGGGGGGCAGGGTTCCAGTCACACAGTTTTATTAGATAGGGTGGAATCAAAAGCTTTTCGTGTCATCAACTCCCATCCTCTGACTGACTGTCTTCAGCCTCTCTCTCACCGCCGGAATGTTGCATCTCTTTCTATCTTTTATCACTATTTTCATGACAACTGCTCTACTGATCTTGCTAACTGCTTGCCTCCCCTCCTCCTTCCTCCCACACCTTCACTGCACAAGGCTTTCTTCTTCCTCTCACCACTATTCTGTCCAACTCTCTAATGCAAGAGTTCACCAGTACTCACAATCCTTCACACCTTTCTCTGGCACACTCTGGAACTCCCTGCCTGCTTCTGTGTGTCCACCTTCCTTCCACTTGACATGTTTTAAGAGGGAGGCGTCAACACATTTATTCCTCACCTTTGGATGACTCTTGGACTTTTAAGGAACCAGCAGCTTCAGTAGGCCTCTTTTTTTAACATTTTGTCCTTGGCAGCCTTCACTCTTCCATTAAAAACAACAACAACAACTTTCTCACTCTTATTCATTAATTTCAAGTCGATTTAAGAATTTCACCAATATTTCAACAAGTCCCCCTTAAAATAATCCCGTTTTCTGTGGTGTGCTTTTTCTATTTATTTCAATAACATGGTGTTTTTACCTTATTTAGTAGTATTCAGTAGTAGTAGTAGTAGTAGTAGTAGTAGTAGTTAGTGTGTGTGTGTGTGTACGTACCCTGTCATTATGTAAGTCAATATCTGTCTGTCTGTCTGTCTGTCTGTCTTTTTAAGTCTCCGGGGCCAGCACACCATATTTAACTACCTCTCTCTGTCTGTCTGTCTGTCTGTCTGTCTCTATCTATCTATCTATCTATCTATCTTTCCCTCTCCCTCTCCCTCTCCCTCCCTCTCCGTCAGTATCTGCAGGAGTGGTTGAAGGCAGCAACAAACACACACACAAGACAAGCCTCAATAAGCTTTATTTTAAAATATACAAATATACTGAAGAAAAATGTATGGAAAAACATTATGCATATTAGTATTTTATTATTGTCACGGTAAAACTATAAAAAAACGATTAAATTAACCCAAATAAACCGTTTAATAGTGTGTATGTGCGTGTGAGAGAGAGAGAGACAGGCAGACACAGACATACAGACACACAGATGTACAGAACAGCCACCTAGCGTAACCTAATCCCCTTTAAATGGTCTCCGTAGCTCTTAATCCTTTACGAAGAGAATCCGATCCCTTCTCTGGCGTCTATAGGGGATTAAACGCCATTTTCTCACATTTTTGCTGGGTTGTTCACTTATACTAAAGGATTTTGTTGGTTTGTTCTGATTTTTGGTGATTCTTGTTGGGTTAAGTGGAATGGCTGCCAGAGAGAGAGAGAGAGAGAGAGAGAGAGAGAGAGAGAGAGAGAGAGAGAGAGGGAAGCAAGGGAGGGGAAGGATCAATACTTAGATCATTCTGCTCTCTCTCTCTCTCTCTCTCTCTCTCTCTCTCTCTCTCTCTCTCTCTCTCTCTCTCTCTCGTCATGGATTTCTCCTCTCTCTCTCTCTCTCTCTCTCTCTCTCTCTCTCTCTCTCTCTCTCTCTCTCTCTCTCTCTCTCTCTCTCTCTCTCTCTGTGTGTGTGTGTGTGTGTGTGTGTGTGTGTGTGTGTGTGTGTGTGTGTGTGTGTGTACGTAACTGTGACATAAATCCGTACACACGTAAAATATAAACAAACATACACACGTACGTACATACAAAAATAAATAAATAAATAAATAAATAAATAAAAAAAAAAAACAATGACACGCTGGCGGCAACATCATCATCATCATCATCATCATCATCATCATCAACAACAACAACAACAACAACAACAATCACAATAATAATAATAATAATAATAATAATAATAATAATAATAATAATTTAGTGTATCACAGGCGGAAAAAATTCACTATAGCAAATTTATTCTTTTTTTTCATTTTTTTCGTTCATTTTTGAATTATTTTTTGTCTAGTCTTGAGAGAGAGAGAGAGAGAGAGAGAGAGAGAGAGAGAGAGAGTGGTTATTTTTAAAGATATCTCTACTATCTTTAATGTCTAAGTGGTACAATTTTATGGACAGAATGTTACCTTTGAGAAAAAAAATACATGTTTATTTACACATAAAGAAAGAAAGAGAGAGAGAAAGAAAGAGAGAAAGAAGGAAGAAAAATTGATGAGAGAGAGAGAGAGAGAGAGAGAGAGAGAGAGAGAGAGAGAGAGAGAGAGTAGCTAAGTCTTTTCTCTCCTTCTCGAATGCATTTTCTTTTTTTTTTTTATACACTTTGAATGTTTTCTTATTTTTTCGTTTTCGTGACAAAAATGGACAATGGAAATGCATAATTAGTGAAATAAATGAATAAATAAATGAATAAATAAGTAATGATAAAAATACTTAATTTATTATATTTTTTTTATTTCTTGTATTTATGAATTCGAAAAAAATAGGAATAAAAAAATAAGTATATAATGATAATTAAATAAATGCACTTAATTTTTTTTTCACTCATTTGTGAATTCGAGAAAAAAATTAAAATACAAAAAAAAGAATATAAGAAAAAAAAAGAAAAAAAAATGGAAATAGAAAAAAAGTAATAATAATAATCAATAATAAATAAATAAATACACTTGATATTTTTTTCTCGTTCTTTTGCGAATTCGAGAAAAAAAAAATTTGAAAATGAAAAAAAATACGAAAATACAAGAAAAAAAAATGAAAATAGAAAAGAAAAATAATAATAATAATGAATAATAATCAGAACCACAAACTTAATCATTCTTCATTACTTAAAAAAAAAAATAAATAAATAAATAAAATAAACACATTTAAAATTTTGAATCCATTTTTTTCATATCTTGGCTACATTTTTTGATATATATTTTTTTTGTGTATATTTAGACATTTTTTGAAGCGTGTTAATTCATTCTCTTATTTATTCATTGATTTATTTTAGGAGTTTGTGAATGATAAGCGAAAAATTGCAATATAGCTTGAAAAAAAAAAAAGATCATATTTACACACACACGCACACACACACACATATATACTAATAAATTCATATATACGGCTTTTAAATTTACTACTATGTACACTAAATGCTATGTGTACTATCTCACACACACACACACGTACACACAGACACACAGACACACAGACACACAGACATACAGACAGACACTCGTAATAGCAATGTCTACAAGGAATAATGCTAGTTTTTTTTTTTTTTTAAGTGCTATTGCAAAAAATGTCCCAGAATGCCTTGCTCGCTAATTCCGTTTTCTACGAATTTGGACAAGTTAAGTTTTTTCAATATTTCGTAATTTTTTTCTTTTTCTTTTTCTTCTTTCTATTTTCTTGTTTTTCGTTCGTTTGTTTGATTTTTTCTTTCTATTTCTTTCTTTCTTTTCTTTTTTTCTTCTTTTTTCATTCTCTTTTTTCTTTTCTTTTCTTTTTCTTTCTATTTTAATTCTTTTCTTTTTCTTTTTCTTATTTTTCGTTCGTTTTTTAATTTTTCTTTCTATTTCTTTCTTTCTTTCTTTCTTTTTTTTCCTTCTTCAATTTTTCCTTTTCCTTTTCTTTCTTTTCATTTTCCTTCGCAATTTTTCTTTCTTTTCTTTATTTATTTTTCCCTTTCTCTATATATTCCTTCTTTCTTTTCTTTTTCTTCTTAATATTATCTTATTTATTATTTTTCTTCTTCTTCTTCATTTTCTTCATATTTTCCTTTCTTTTCATATATTTTTCTTAATTTCTTTCAATTTTTATTTTTTTAATAATAAACAAATTTAATTCTCAAAAATAAATAAAAATAATAATTCCATATTTTTTTTTTATTTTTTTAAGTCAAATATTTTTTTTATATATAATTACTTATTAAATTATTATTTTAACTAATTATTATTTTTTCTCTCTCTCTCTCTCTCTCTCTCTTGAATTATTACGATTATTATTATTATTTTTATTTTTATTACATTTTTTTTATTCAATTTAAAATCCTTTCCTCTTTCCCAACGGGGCTACAAATCACTGTATATTATTTTTTTCCCTCCCTCTTTATTTTCCTCTTTTTTTCCCATTTTCTTCTCGATATTTTCCTCATTTTTTCCTTTTCTTAATTTTTTTTTCTTTTCTCGATGTTTTTTTCCCCTCGTTTTCCTTCTCTCGATTGTTTTTTTTTCCTTATTTTCCTTTTCTTCTTTTTTTTTTCCTCTTCTCCATTTCCTTCTCTCGATGTTTTTTTTTTTTTTTCCTCTTTTCTCGTTTTCTTGATTTTTTTTTTTGGTGTTGTTGTGGTGTTGTGGTGTGTTTTGGTGTTTTGTGGTGTTTTGTGGTGTTTTGGTGTGTTTTGGTGTGTTTTGGGTGTGTTTTGTGGTGTTTTGTGTATTTTGGTGTGTTTTGGTGTGTTTTGGTGTGTTTTGTGGTGTTTTGGTGTCTTTTGGGTGTTTTGGTGTGTTTTGTGGTGTTTTGGTGTGTTTTTAGGTGGTTTTGGTGTGTTTTGGGGTGTTTTGGTGTGGTCTGTGGTGTTTTGTGTGTTTGGTGGTTTTGTGGTGTTTGTGGTGTTTTGGTGTGTTTTGGTGTGTTTTTAGGTGTTTTGGTGTGTTTTGGTGTCTGTTTGGGTGTTTTGGTGTGTTTGTAGGTTTTTTAGGTGTTTTTAGTGTGTTTTTGGGTGTTTTTAAGTGTTTTTTGGTGTTTTTTGTGGTGTTTTTTTGTGGTGTTTGTGGCTTTGTCGTCTCATTTTCTCATTCTGGATCTTACTTTTCCATTTCCTTGATGTTTTTTTCTGTTTTTCCATGTTGATATTTTCCCGCCAATTTTTTCCTTCCTCTTTCTCGACACGCAACACAAAGGCCAGATTAATGAGAGACACAGTTTTCCTTCCCTACAATCAATTAATTTCCTTATGTCTACTTTTCAATAGGCCTGTTTGAATAATTAACTCTATATTGTCTTAATTTTGAAATGCAATAAAGATTCACATTTTTTTTTCTTTTAAACATAACTTATAAATAACTCGTTTGTTTTTTAATCTCTTATATTTATTCATTAAAAAAAAAATATATATATAAAGAGAGAGAGAGAGAGCTTGTCAAGGCATTTCTTTATATAATACTTAAATATATCACAAAATAATAAAATAAAACTTACATATTATAACATTTCGTAACATTAAACTTGAATAATTGATGAAATAGAAGTTAGAGATAAACTAGAGATCACCTTCATGAGTATTCACCAAAGCGGGAGTTTGTCGGTAGAATTAGTAACACGATTTATAACTATGTCAAACCCACCTCAAAAAAATCCTTCAAAATGCACACTACACCAATACACGAGACACTGGACCGTTAGGGAATGATGCAGTCTTATTTATAACCTAATTTGATGAGTATTTAACAAGCGGGAGTGTCTTGGGAGTAATTAGAGCGTTAATGAAGAAACTTGGGAACTTGGGGCACGGAGGCGAGGCTTCACACACCTTCAGTAACAGCATCTCCGTAACCCGTTGTATTATTTTTCTTTTTCCATTTTTCCCCGCGTTGTGCTGCTCGTGGAAACTTGCACCGCCCACCGTCTGCCTTTGAAATGTTCCTCTTTACTGTGACATCATAAATATCTCGCCTCGCCGCCGGGAAACGCAAGAAAAAGCAAGATGAAAAGAGACTCCATTCCACGCGCCATCAGCTGACAAGGTAAACAATGGTAGCTGGCTTTGTTGGCGTTATTATTTTTGACATTTTACCGTGTTTCCTTGGCCCCTGGATGACTGGCAGCTCGTGTGGTGTTACATAGGCCTACTAGGGTGCTATGGAGCGGCCGAGGGTATATAGGGAGGCGCAGATAGGCAGAAAATAGAGGTTATATAAGGTGATAGCGTGGAAGGAAAAGTTCTCCGTGCAGCAATCTTATCTACATTTATCCTTTTCTCCTGACCTTGTTTGACCTTATTTGACCTCGTGCGGACAAGGGCAGTGAGTCAGGGTGTGGACTCAGCCTGTGAGTATCAAAGAGCCCCCTGGAGTGACAGATAAGGGAGATAATACAGTTTGAATAAGGA
>NC_059255.1:5555247-5562747 GCF_017591435.1 Portunus trituberculatus | reverse complement strand
AATGATAAAAAAAATAATAATAATAAAAATAAAAGAAATCATTAGAGACATACTTAGAAAATACACTTAGGTAATATTAGTATACATGTAATTAGTGGAGAAAATTAAGAGTATCAGTAATAATAATAATGATGATAATAATAATAATAATGAATAAAAAATGAAAATAAACGAAATAGAGAAAGAAATAAGAAAAAAAACACACGTAATAAAAGAAAAAAAAAACAAGAAAAAATAAAAATAGCACAAAAAACACCATAAATTCTCTCTCTCTCTCTCTCTCTCTCTCTCTCTCTCTCTCTCTCTCTCTCTCTCTCTCTCTCTCTGTTTTGCTTATCTAATACACTCTTAAATTAGTTTCACCTGTAATTCACCTGTGTAACTCTCTCTCTCTCTCTCTCTCTCTCTCTCTCTCTCTCTCTCTCTCTCTCTCTCTCTCTCTCTCTCTCTCTCTCTCTCATCTTCCTTATCCTATTTCTATTTTTTTTATAGCACCACACACTGTAACAACACATACGCACACACGCACACGCACGCACACGCACGCACACGCACACACGCACCACAATAGAAAGGTACAAAAGTCTTAATCTGGATCTTCACCTGCAAAACACCTGGATGTCTTTGCTAATTAAGGTACAGGTAACAATGCCTCTTGACACTTAGACAGGTGTTCAAATGCCATTAATTAACTAGCTAAAATCAGGTACGAAAAATTCTCTACTACAGGTAACTCAAAGAAAACGGAACACGAGGCTACAGGTCACTCATAGAAAACGGAGACTACGAGGGCATTTTTTTTTTGAAGGGTACTGCACCATTTTGAGTTTTTTTTTTGAAGAATGTTGAAAGTAAAATGACAGAATTAGAGATAGGAAGTGTTAGAGTGAATAGGATTAAAGAAGAAGATTATAGGATTAAGAAAGGAGGTTTAGGATTAAAGAAGGATATTGTAGGATTAAGAAGAGGTGGGTTATAAAATTGAGCTTGTTAGACTGGATAGGATTAAGAAAGGAACTTGTAGGATTAGAGAAGAAGAAGACTACTGTGAAAAGGATTAAGAAGACTATAAGATCAATTTTTTTGCTTTAAAGAAAATAAAGAAAAGGATTAACGTAGATTGAGAGAGAGAGAGAGAGAGAGAGAGAGAGAGAGAGAGAGAGAGAGAGAGAGAAAAAACATAAATTTGTTCGTATTTTCAAAACGTTTACACGAAATACCGTAAAGTTTTTGCAAACGTGCATCAACGAAAAATGTGTACGCTTGTATGAATTGTGACACCAGAACGGCTACATTAATTTGACAAACACAAGAAATATTGACGTATTACCACCACCACCACCACCACCTCCTCCTCCTCCTCCTCCTCCTCCTCCTCCTCCTCCTCCTCCTCCTCCTCCTCCTCCTGATATGTTAGTTGAGTTTACAGTTAGTTTACAATATACACAACTATAAGTGAATATACATTGATGTGTCTTTGTGTGTATTGAGGTAAGGTTAGGTTAGGTAAGGTTAGGTTAGGTTAGGTTAGGTTAGGTAAGGTTAGGTTAGGTTAGGTTAGGTTAGGTTAGGTTAGGTTAGGTAAGGTTAGGTAAGGTTAGGTTAGGTTAGGTTAGGTAAGGTTAGGTTAGGTTAGGTTAGGTTAGGTAAGGTTTGGTTAGGTTAGGTAAGGTTAGGTTAGGTTAGGTTAGGTCAAGATATTCTTTTACGACATTTCTCATCTGTGTGTTTGGTTTTGTCACATATATATAGTTTAGGTCCCTCTCTCTCTCTCTCTCTCTCTCTCTCTCTCTCTCTCTCTCTCTCTCTCTCTCTCTCTCTCTCTCTCTCTTAGTGTATTTCTGTTCCTTATTTCTATACATGTTACAAAGTTATATAATGCATTTTGGTACTGTCTCTCTCTCTCTCTCTCTCTCTCTCTCTCTCTCTCTCTCTCTCTCTCTCTCTCTCTCTCTCTCTCTCTCTCTCTCTCTCTCTCTCTCTCTCTTTTCTTTATTTTTTCTTTCAATTTGTCTTTTCTGTTTTCTTGTTTTGCTTTCTCAGTTTCATTTTATTTCATTCTTTTTCTCATTTTCTTTCTTTCTTTCTTTCTTTCTTTCTTTCTTTTTTTTCTTTTCTTTTTGTTTCACTTCATTTGTATAAGAAAATTTCACATTATTATTTTCTTTCTTTCATTTTCGATTTTTCCAATCTCTCTCTCTCTCTCTCTCTCTCTCTCTCTCTCTCTCTCTCTCTCTCTCTCTCTCTCTCTCTCTCTCTCTTTTGTATCTTTATGACTAATGTGTTTATTTGTGGATATATAAAACACACACACACACACACACACACACACACACACACACACACACACACACACACACACACACACACACACATATTTGGCTAGTTGAAGAGGTTTACACGTGTACACTTTATAATACGCACATGAAGATATTTGACGTACATATCCTTCTACTCCTGTGTATGTGTGTTTTTATTGGTCATGTACACACACACACACACACACACACACACACACACACACACACACACACACACACACACACACACACACACACAGTGGCAGTACATACATATTTACAGAAGCTTTTTGTTAACACACACACACACGCACTCTCATACATACATACATACGTACACACACATACATACATACACACACACACCTGGCTGTTTTTTTTTCTATTTCTTTTTGTTTAGAGAAAGTCCTGTGTGTGTGTGTACGTTTGTTTGTCTTTGGTCCTGTACGCACACACGAGCTGCAATACGCACACAGGATTACACGTACATGGAAGTGTGTGTGTGTGTGTGTGTACGTTTCTCTCTCACTTTCTTTATTTTCTTATTTTTCACTCTTTTGTTTTTCATTTTCTTAGTCCTGGTTAGATTTATTTGTTTTTTTTCTTTATTTTTTTTCATTTTTCACTTAATATGGTGGAGTGGTGTCTCTCTCTCTCTCTCTCTCTCTCTCTCTCTCTCTGTAAACATCTTTTAATCCTCAACTTTTCCTGTCAAACCTCTCCCTCTCCCTCTCTCTCTCTCTCTCTCTCTCTCTCTCTCTCTCTCTCTCAGCACTAACTATAAAACAGCTGATTGTTATTGGTTCTCGTCAAACTAAGTGGATTTCCATCGCTCTCCTCCGCTCCATCTCTGCGCCTCCCGTAGGTGGAGTAAGCGTTGTAGCGGACCACTTCCCGGGGCCCCCTGTGGCTGTCGTGGGGGGAGGGGGAGCGGGGGAGAGAGCCACCGCCCCCCAGCCCACCCACACTCCCCCCTGTGCCATCCAGGTCCAAATCACCATCAATGTCTTCAATATCTGTGGAATATTTTCAGTGTTAAAGGTAATTTGGGGTGTTTTTCCTGATTTTAGGGATATTTTTGTAAGGTTTAGGGATTTTTCGGTGGTATTTTCTGGTATCTGGGGAGTTTTTGTGTGTCTAGGGATGTTTTTTGGTGTCTAGGGATTTTTTTTCGGGATGTTTTCAGTGTTTTTGGTGTCCAGGGATGTTTTCAGTGTTTTGGTGTGTGTCTGTTTTTGGTGTCTAGGGATCTAGTGTTTTTGGTGTCTAGGGATGTTTTCGGTGTGTTTTTGGTGTTTTGTGTCTAGGGATGTTTTCGGTGGTGTCTAGGGATGTTTTCAGGGATGTCTAGGTGTTTTTGGGTGTCTAGGATGTTTTCAGGTGTTTTTGGTGTCTAGGGATGTTTTCAGTGTTTTGGTGTCTAGGGATGTTTTCAGTGTTTTTGGTGTCTAGGGATGTTTTCAGTGTTTTGGTGTCTAGGGATGTTTTCAGTGTTTTGGTGTCTAGGGATGTTTTCAGTGTTTTGGTGTCTAGGGATGTTTTCAGTGTTTTTGGTGTCTAGGGATGTTTTCAGTGTTTTGGTGTCTAGGGATGTTTTCAGTGTTTTGGTGTCTAGGGATGTTTTCAGTGTTTTGGTGTCTAGGGATGTTTTCAGGGTGTTTTGGTGTCTAGGGATGTTTTCAGTGTTTTGGTGTCTAGGGATGTTTTCAGTGTTTTGGTGTCTAGGATGTTTTGGTGTCTAGGGATGTTTTCAGGTGTCTAGGGATGTTTTCAGTGTTTTGGTGTCTAGGGATGTTTTCAGTGTTTTGGTGTCTAGGATGTGTTTTGGTGTCTAGGGATGTTTTCAGTGTTTTGGTGTCTAGGGATGTTTTCAGTGTTTTTGGTGTCTAGGGATGTTTTCAGTGAGGGATGTTTTCAGTGTTTTGGTGTCTAGGGTTTTCATGTTTTCTAGGGATGTTTTCAGTGTTTTTGGTGTCTAGGGATGTTTTCAGTGTTTTTGGTGTCTAGGGATGTTTTGGTGTCTAGGGATGTTTTCAGTGTTTTTGGTGTCTAGGATGTTTTCAGTGTTTTGGTGTCCAGGGATGTTTTTGGTGTCTAGGGATGTTTTCAGTGTTTTGGTGTCTAGGGATGTTTTGGTGTCAGGATGTTTTCAGTGTGTGTGTCTAGGGATGGGATGTTTTCAGTGTTTTGGTGTCTAGGGATGTTTTCAGTGTTTTTGGTGTCTAGGGATGTTTTCAGTGTTTTGGTGTCTAGGGATGTTTTCAGTGTTTTGGTGGTGTCTAGGGATGTTTTCAGTGTTTTGGTGTCTAGGGATGTTTTTGGTGTCTTTGTTTGTGTCTAGGGATGTTTTCAGTGTTTTGGTGTCTAGGGATGTTTTCAGTGTTTTGGTGTGTGTCTAGGGATGTTTTCAGTGTTTTGTGTGTCTAGGGATGTTTTCAGTGTTTTGGTGTCTAGGGATGTTTTTGATCAGTGTTTTGGTGTCCAGGATGTTTTGGTGTCTAGGGATGTTTTCAGTGTTTTGGTGTCTAGGGATGTTTTCAGTGTTTTGGTGTCTAGGATGTTTTCAGTTTTTGGATGTCTAGGGATGTTTTGGTGTCTAGTGTTTTCAGGTGTGTCCAGGATGTTGTGTCTAGGGATGTTTTTGGTGTCTAGGGATGTTTTCAGTGTTTTAGGGATGTTTTGGTGTCTAGGGATGTTTTCGGTGTTTTTGGTGTGTCTAGGGATGTTTTTCGGTGTTTTTGGTGTCTAGGGATGTTTTTTGGTGTCTAGGGATGTTTTTCGGTGTTTTTGGTGTCTAGGGATGTTTTTTGGTGTCTAGGGATGTTTTCAGTGTTTTGGTGTCTAGGGATGTTTTTTGGTGTGTCTAGGATGTTTTCAGTGTGTCTAGGGATGTTTTCAGTGTTGTTTTGGTGTCTAGGGATGTTTTCAGTGTTTTGGTGTCTAGGGATGTTTCTAGGGATGTTTTCTAGGGATGTGTCTAGGGATGTTTTTTGGTGGTGTCTAGGGATGTTTTCAGTGTTTTTGTGTCTAGGGATGTTTTCAGTGTTTTGGTGTGTCTAGGGATGTTTTCAGTGTTTTGGTTTTGTCTAGGGATGTTTTTGGTGTCTAGGGATGTTTTGGTGTCTAGGGATGTTTTCTAGGGATGTTTTCAGTGTTTTGGTGTGTCTAGGGATGTTTTTGGTGTCTAGGGATGTTTTCAGTGTTTTGTGTCTAGGATGTTTTCAGTGTTTTGGTGTGTCTAGGGATGTTTTCAGTGTTTTGGTGTCTAGGATGTTTTGGTGTCTAGGGATGTTTTCAGTGTTTTTGTGTCTGTTTTCAGTGTTTTGGTGTGTCTAGGGATGTGTCCAGTGTTTTGGTGTCTAGGGATGTTTTCAGTGTTTTTTGGTCTAGGGATCTAGGGATGGGATGTTTTGGTGTCTAGGATGTTTTCAGTGTTTTGGTGTCTAGGGATGTTTTCAGGTTTTGTCTAGGGATGTTTTCTAGGGATGTTTTGTTTTGTTTTTGTGTCTAGGGTTTTTGGTGTCTATGTTTTCAGTGTTTTGGTGTGTTTTGGTGTCTAGGGATGTTTTCAGTGTTTTTGGTGTCTAGGGATGTTTTCAGTGTTTTGGTGTCTAGGGATGTTTTGGTGTCTAGGGATGTTTTCAGTGTTTTGTGTCTAGGGATGTTTTCAGTGTTTTGGTGTCTAGGGATGTTTTTGGTGTCTAGGGATGTTTTCAGTGTTTTGGTGTCTAGGGATGTTTTCTAGGGATGTTTTCAGTGTGTGTCTAGGGATGTTTTCTAGGGATGTTTTGGTTTTGATGTTTTTGTGTCTAGGGATGTTTTCAGGATGTTTTGTGTGTGTCTAGGGATGTTTTCAGTGTTTTGGTGTCTAGGGATGTTTTCAGTGTTAGGGATGTGTTTTGTGTGTCTAGGGATGTTTTCAGTGTTTTTGGTGTCTAGGGATGTTTTTGGTGTCTAGGATGTTTTCAGTGTTTTGTGTCTAGGGATGTGTCTAGGGATGTTTTTCAGTGGTGTCTAGTGATGTTTTGGTGTCTAGGGATGTTTTCAGTGTGTTTTGGTGTCTAGGGATGTTTTGTCTAGGTGTTTTTGGTGTCTAGGGATGTTTTCAGGGATGTTTTCAGTGTTTTGGTGTCTAGGGATGTTTTCGGTGTTTTGGTGTGTCTAGGGATGTTTTCGTTTTTGGTGTGTCTAGGGATGTTTTCAGTGTTTTAGTGTCTAGGGATATTTTCGATGTTTTGGTGTGTCTAGGTGTTTTGGTGTCTAGGGATGTTTTTCGGGTTTTTAGTGTCTAGGGATGTTTTTCGATGTTTTTGGTGTCTAGGGATGTTTATTGGTGTCTAGGGATGTTTTCGGTGTTTTGGTGTCTAGGGATGTTTTCAGTTTTTTTCAGTGTCTAGGGATGTTTGTTTTTCTAGGGATGTCTAGGGTCTAGGATGTTTTCAGTGTTTTGGTGTCTAGGGATGTTTATGTTTTTGTTTTGGTGTGTTTTTGGTGTCTAGGGATGTTTTCGGTTTTGGTGTCTAGGGATTTTTCGATGTTTTTGTCTAGTGTTTTTGGTGTCTAGGTGTTTTTGGTGTCTAGGGATGTAGGGATGTTTTCAGTGTTTTTGGTGTCTAGGGATGTTTTCAGTGTTTTGGTGTCTAGGGATGTTTTTGGTGTTTGGTGTTTGGTGTCTAGGGATGTCTTGGGATGTTTTTTTGGTGTCTAGGGTTGTTTTCAGTGTTTTGGTGTCTAGGGATGTTTTTCGGTGTTTTTGGTGTCTAGGGATGTTTTTCGGGTGTTTTGGTGTGTCTAGGGATGTTTTTGGGTGTCTAGGGATGTTTTTTGGTGTTTTTGGTGTGTCTAGGGATTTGTGGGAGACGTGGTTTTCTTCTAGGGTAGTTTTGGTGAGTTTAGGGATCTTTTGGTTGTACTGAAGGGGTTAAAATAGTGAAGACTGTGGCCATTAACCTTCTGCCCTCCATAGACCCTTCCTAATGTCAATAAAATGGTCTAATGGTACACAAATCTCAAGGTAAAAATGTGTCCCAGTACTGAAAACTGTGGCCATTAATCTTGTGCCCTCCATAGACCCTTCCTAATGTCAATAAAATGGACTAATGGTAAAACTGTGTCCCAGTACTGAAGGGGTAAGGAAATCTATTAAAGTTCCCTTATATACAGGTGGAATGGTCCACAAACACGTTACCTGCAGCAAAAA
>NC_059255.1:5542747-5550247 GCF_017591435.1 Portunus trituberculatus | reverse complement strand
ACCATCTCTGTGGCATAGCTGGCTTGGCACTCTGGAAATTATGGCACTGTCAGATTTGTGGCACTCAATATAGGTTAGGTTAGGTTAGGTTAGATACACACACACACACACACACACACACACACAGAGAGAGGAAGTTTTTTTTTTTCTCTCTCTTTTTTTTGATGAATTAATTAGTTGGCAGCCTGAGGTTAATTAGGTCGAACAGGTGAGCTTGTTTGATTATAAAAAGGAAGGTGAAAATTTGCTAAAAAGTAGAAAAAAATATTTGGTTTGTTAGGTTATGTCTGTGTGTGTGTGTGTGTGTGTGTGTGTGTGTGTGTGTGTGTGTGTGTGTATGTGTGTGTGTAAACAGTTTACAGAAATGGTTTACATACAAGGTTTACATAGCGAGCCAAACGTGTATACAACGAGGCTATGTATATGAGAGAGAGAGAGAGAGAGAGAGAGAGAGAGAGAGAGAGAGAGAGAGAGAGAGAGAGAGAGAGAGAGAGAATTTTAGATAGACAAGAAGGAAGAAAAAAATAAAAATGAGAGAAAAAAATGGAAAAAAAGAAAAGAATATCACACACACACACACACACACACACACACACACACACACACACACACACACACACACACACACACACGTACCTTCTTCAGCGACTCCTTCCGGCTGTGGGCAGGTAAAGGATCCCTCCAGGGACCTTCCAAACAGGACACTGTAGATTGCTATCCTAGAGTCCTTTTCACACCGCACCACCAGCTCCCCGCCCTCACACACCATCTTGTTCACAAACGTCTCTGTGGGCGTGGCAAGGCGTGACAGGGCGTGGCAGGGCATGGAGGTGTCAGTATGTGTGTGTGTTTGGGTACTTGGGCATTGAGTTAGGTTAGAAATGTTTTATTGATGTTTTAACCCCTTCAGTACTGGGACACATTTTTACCTTGAGATTGGTGTACCATTAAACCATTTTAATGACATTAGCAAGGGTGTATGGAGGGCAGAAGGTTAATGGCCACAGTTTTCACTATTTTAACCCCTTCAGTACTGGGACACATTTTTACCTTGAGATTTGTGTACCGTTAGACCATTTTATTGACATTAGGAAGGGTCTATGGAGGGCAGAAGGTTAATGGCCACAGTTTTCACTATTTTAACCCCTTCAGTACTGGGACGCATTTTTTAATTTTGGGAGGAGGAGGAGGAAGAAGAAAAAAAAAAAGAGGTGGAGGAGGAGGAGGAGGAGGAGGAGGAGGAAGAGGAAAAAGAAGAAAAAGAAGGAAAAACAAATAATTGCATAATATAAACTTTGAAATCTATGAAGAAGAAGAAGAAGAAGAAGAAGAAGAAGAAGAAGGAGGAGAAGAAGGAGGACAAACCTACAAAATCAATCTCTCATCTTTCTCCTTCCTTTTCTTCATGTCTCAAAATAGTTCCTCATAATTCTCAATCTATTACGTGTGTTATTAATTCATTGCTTCATTTTTGCAGGTTCGAAACACACCGAACACTTCTCAACACAGGGACACGCTGGGATATGTAAGTACTAATTTGGTCCATATTGCTCACCAAATATTGTCTTCAGCACCAGGACGCGTTTCCTTATTCATTCTGGTGACTATTTGGTGATCTAAAAACTTGCCACACTGTCTTAAAATGCCTAAAAATATGCCAAACTCTTAAAGTGCCCTAAAAATATGCCAAACTCTTAAAATGTCCTATGCCAAATTGTCTTAAAATGCTCTAAAAATATGTCAAACTATCTTAAAATGCCCTAAAAATATGCCAAACTCTTAAAATGTCCTAAAAATATGCCAAATTGTCTTAAAATGTCTTAAAAATATGCCAAACTATCTTAAAATGCCCTAAAAATATGCCAAACTCTTAAAATGTCCTAAAAATATGCCAAATTGTCTTAAAATGTCTTAAAAATATGCCAAACTGTCTTAAAGTGCCTTAAAAATTTGCCAAACTCTTAAAATGTCCTAAAAATATGCCAAATTGTCTTAAAATGTCTTAAAAACATGCCGAACTGTCTTAAAATGCCTTAAAAATTTGCCAAACTCTTAAAATGTCCGAAAAACATGTCAAACTGTCTTAAAATGCCTTAAAAACATGCCAAACTGTATTAAAATGTCCTAGAAACATTTCAAACTGTCGAAAAATGCCCTAATAACTTCCCAAACTGTCTTTAAATGCTCTGAAATTATGTCTATCTGTCTTAAAATGTCCTAAAACATACCAAACTGTCTTAAAATGTCCTAAAACATGCCAAACTGTCTTAAAATGTCCTGAAAACATGGCAAAATGTCTTAAATTGCCCTAAAAACATGTCAAACTCTCTTAAAATGTCCTAAAAACATGCCAAGCTGTCTTAAAATGCCCTAATACTTGCCAAACTCTTAAAATGTCCTAAAACATACCAAACTGTCTGAAAATGCCCTAAAAATATGCCAAACATTTTAAAATGCCTTAAAACATGCCAAACTATCTTAAAATGGCCTAAAAACATGCCAAACTGTCTTAAAATGCCCTAATAACTTCCCAAACTGTCTTTAAATGCCCTAAAATTATGTCTGTCTTAAAATGCCTTAAAAACATGCCATACTATCTTAAAATGCCCTAAAAACATGCCAAACTGTCTTAAAATGTCCTCAAAACATGCCAAGCTGTCTTAAAATGCCCTAATACTTGCCAAACTCTTAAAATGCCCTAAAAACATGCCAAACTGTCTTAAAATGCCCTAAAACATGCCAAACTGTCTTAAAATGCCCTAAAACATGCCAAACTGTCTTAAATGCCCTAAAACATGCCAAACTGTCTTAAAATGCCCTAAAACATGCCAAACTGTCTTAAAATGCCCTAAAACATGCCAAACTGTCTTAAAATGCCCTAAAACATGCCAAACTGTCTTAAAATGCCCTAAAACATGCCAAACTGTCTTAAAATGCCCTAAAACATGCCAAACTGTCTTAAAATGCCCTAAAACATGCCAAACTGTCTTAAAATGCCCTAAAACATGCCAAACTGTCTTAAAATGCCCTAAAACATGCCAAACTGTCTTAAAATGCCCTAAAACATGCCAAACTGTCTTAAATGCCCTAAAACATGCCAAACTGTCTTAAAATGCCCTAAAACATGCCAAACTGTCTTAAAATGCCCTAAAACATGCCAAACTGTCTTAAAATGCCCTAAAACATGCCAAACTGTCTTAAAATGCCCTAAAACATGCCAAACTGTCTTAAAATGCCCTAAAACATGCCAAACTGTCTTAAAATGCCCTAAAACATGCCAAACTGTCTTAAAATGCCCTAAAACATGCCAAACTGTCTTAAAATGCCCTAAAACATGCCAAACTGTCTTAAAATGCCCTAAAACATGCCAAACTGTCTTAAAATGCCCTAAAACATGCCAAACTGTCTTAAAATGCCCTAAAACATGCCAAACTGTCTTAAAATGCCCTAAAACATGCCAAACTATCTTAAAATGCCCTAAAACATGCCAAACTATCTTAAAATGCCCTAAAACATGCCAAACTATCTTAAAATGCCCTAAAACATGCCAAACTATCTTAAATGCCCTAAAACATGCCAAACTGTCTTAAAATGCCCTAAAACATGCCAAACTATCTTAAAATGCCCTAAAAACATGCCAAACTGTCTTAAAATGCCCTTAAAACATGCCAAACTATCTTAAAATGCCCTTAAAACATGCCAAACTATCTTAAAATCCCCTTAAAACATGCCAAACTATCTTAAAATCCCTTAAAACACGCCAAACTATCTTAAAATCCCCTTAAAACATGCCAAACTGTCTTAAAATGCCCTAAAAACATGCCAAACTATCTTAAAATCCCCTTAAAACACGCCAAACTATCTTAAAATCCCCTTAAAACACGCCAAACTATCTTAAAATCCCCTTAAAACACGCCAAACTATCTTAAAATGCCCTAGAAAGCTGTATAAAGTCACCAAATAGTCACCAGAATGTATATAGAAACACGTTCTGCTTCTTAAGGGATTGAAACACACAGAAAAGAACATTTGGCAACATTTAAACACACCGAGGAATATTTTAGTTAAGTTTCCCATTTTAATTTTTGTGTCTATTCACGTTTTCTTTGATTCCGTTTTTTTTATTTATTTATTTATTTGGTGAAAAAAAGACACAACAAGAGAGAGAGAGAGAGAGAGAGAGAGAGAGAGAGAGAGAGAGAGAGAGAGAGAGAGAGAGAAAATTGCCAGCTAAATGTCCTTCTCCCCCTCAAAACAGAATTAAAGGGAGTGAGCGAGTCTCTCTCTCTCTCTCTCTCTCTCTCTCTCTCTCTCTCTAGGAAGGAGGTAGAAGATAGGAGTGATGAAGAGAGAGAGAGAGAGAGAGAGAGAGAGAGAGAGAGAGAGAGAGAGAAAAGAATAATAAATGTGTGTGTGTGTGTGTGTGTGTGTGTGTGTGTGTGTGTGTGTGTGTGTGTGTGTGTGTGTGTGTGTGTGTGTGTGTGTGTGTGTGTGTGTGTGTGTGTGTGTGTGTGTGTGTGTGTGTGTGTGTGTGTGTGTGTGTGTGTGTGTGTGTGTGTGTGTGTGTGTGTGTGTGTGTGTGTGTGTGTGTGTGTGTGTGTGTGTGTGTGTGTGTGCGTGCGTGTAATTTATGTTGATTCAGTTTAATGTGTGTGTATTGTCCGCCATTTTATGATTGTATGGGCTCTCTCTCTCTCTCTCTCTCTCTCTCTCTCTCTCTCTCTCTCTCTCTCTCTCTCTCTCTCTCTCTCTCTCTCTCTCTCTCTCTCTCTCTCTCTCTCTCTCTCTCTCTCTCTCTCTCTCTCTCTCTCTCTCTCTCTCTCTCTCTCTCTCTCTCTCTCTCTCTCTCTCTCTCTCTCTCTCTCTCTCTCTCTCTCTCTCTCTCTCTCCTGCCTCTAATCCTACAATGTCCCTCTCTCTCTCTCTCTCTCTCTCTCTCTCTCTCTCTCTCTCTCTCTCTCTCTCTCTCTCTCTCTCTCTCTCTCTCTCTAACCCCACCCCATTTCCTCCCTCACTGCCAATCACTATTCTCTCTCTCTCTCTCTCTCTCTCTCTCTCTCTCTCTCTCTCTCTCTCTCTCTCTCTCTCTCTATTTCTATACCTTCCTTTATTTTTAGATCGTTTATGGAAGGAAGGAAGGGAAAGAGAGAGAGAGAGAGAGAGAGAGAGAGAGAGAGAGAGAGAGAGAGAGAGAGAGAGAGAGAGAGAGAAAATCAAACTCGCGCCCATTTTCTTTGACGAGAGACACAGAAAACGTCGATTTTTAAAGGCCAACTAAAATAAAATAGAGAAAAAAAAATGAAAGAAAACGGAAGGAGAATAATTTTTTGAAACCTCGACTTGAAAAATAGAAAAAAACGAAGAAAAAATAAAAAAAACACATATTCTCCATTCACAAACCCTGAAAAATTAAAAAAACTAACAAAAACATCTCAAAAGGTAAAAACACGAAGAAAAACCAGAAAAAACACTTAGAAATGACAAACTACAGGGGTAACTTATTTAAACCTTACTGGGTCTACATTTATAAGCAACTTCTATGTATTTTCTGGTGGTGGGACACGGATCTGACGTGCTGAAGGTTGCTGGAGACACCTCGATCATGCAGTCCTCTTGATGCTGACATCTCTTCACCACCAACTGCAGCGTGTTGTACTGACGGAGGGAGAGAGGGGGAGATAGGTTAAATTTGAGTGTTTTGGTACGTTTTGATGGTGTTTTGGGGTGTTTTGAGGTGTTTTGGTGTGTTTTGAGGGTGTTGTGGTGTGTTTGAGGGTGTTTTGGTGTGTTTTGAGGTGTTTTGGTGTGTTTTGGTGTGTTTTGGTGTGTTTTGAGGGTGTTGTGGTGTGTTTTGGTGTGTTTTGATATGTTTTGTGTGTTTGGTATGTTTGAGGATGTTTTGGTGTGTTTGTGTTTGGTGTGTTTGTGTGTTTGTTGTGTTTTGAGGTGTTTTGGTGTGTTTTGAGGGGTTTTGAGGTGTTTTGGTGTTTTGAGGTGTTTTGAGGTGTTTGGTATGTTTGATGATGTTTGATGTGTTTGGGGTGTTTTGTGTGTTTGGTGTGTTTTGTTGTGTTTGAGGTGTTTTGTGTGTGAGGTGGTGTTTGTGTGTTTGGTGTGTTTGAGGTGTTTTGAAGGTGTTTTGGTGTGTGTGTTTGAGTGTGTTCTGAGGGTTGAGGGTGTTTGGTGTGTTTGAGGGTGTTTGGTGTGTTTTGAGGGTGTTTGGTGTGTGTTGGTGTGTTTGAGGTGTTTTGAGGGTGTTTGGTGTGTTTGAGGTGTTTTGGTGTGTTTGGTGTGTTTTGCCACCAACCGCAGCGTGTTGTACTGACGGAGGAGAGAGGAGGAGATAGGTTAAATGAGTGGTTTGGTATGTTTTGAGGGTTTTGAGGGTTTGGTTTTGAGGTGTTTTGAGGTTTGTTTTGGTGTGTTTTGGTGTGTTTTGAAGTGTTTTGTTTTGAGTGTTTGTGTGTTTGAAGTGTTTAGGGTGTTTTGGTGTGTTTGAGTGTTTGTGTGTTTGAGAGGTTTTGAGGTGTTTAGTGTGTTTGTGGTGTTTGGTGTGTTTGAGGTGTTTGGGTGTTTGTGTGTTTGAGGTGTTTTGGTGTGTTTGGTGTGTTTGAGGGTGTTGTGGTGTGTTTGAGGGTGTTGTGGTGTGTTTGAGGTGTTTGGTGTGTTTTGGTGTGTTTGAGGGTGTTTGAGGTGTTTGGTGTGTTTGAGGGTGTTTTGGTGTGTTTGAGGTGTTTTGAGGGTGTTTTGGTGTGTTTTGGTGTGTTTTGCCACCAACTGCAGCGTGTTGTACTGAGGAGAGAGAGAGAGAGAGAGAGAGAGAGAGAGAGAGAGAGAGAGAGAGAGAGAGTGTTTTGGTGTTTTTGGTGTGTTTTGAGGGTGTGTGTTTGGTGAGAGAGAGAGAGAGAGAGAGAGAGAGATTAATTTTGAGTGTGTTTTGGTGTGTTTTGGTGTGTTTTAGAGTGTTTTGGTGTGTGTTTGGGAGTTTGGGGGTGTTTTTGTGTGTTTTTGTGTTTGGGTGTGTTTTGAGTGTGTTTTGGGTGTGTTTGGGTGTGTTTAGGTGTGTTTTGGTGTGTTTTGGGTGTATTTTGTGTGCGTTTGGGTGTGTTTGAGTGTGTTTAGGTGTGTTTGAGTGTGTTTGAGTGTGTTTCATGGTGTTTGGGTTAAATTTTTGGGTTTAGAAGAGAAAGAAAGAAAGAGAGAGAGAGAGAGAGAGAGAAAGAGAAAGAAAGAAAGAGAGAGAGAGAGAGAGAGAGAGAGAGAGAGAGAGAGAGAGAGAGAGAGAGAGAGGGGGTAGGATTGGTTAGGATATGGTTTGGTTGTCTAAAAAATTTATATATTGTTATTGTTATTCTCTCTCTCTCTCTCTCTCTCTCTCTCTCTCTCTCTCTCTCTCTCTCTCTCTCTCTCTCTCTCATTTCTTTATTGTTTCATGTTGTGCTTTTCTTTGCTTTTATTCCTTTGACCTCTCTCTCTCTCTCTCTCTCTCTCTCTCTCTCT
>NC_059255.1:5467747-5510247 GCF_017591435.1 Portunus trituberculatus | reverse complement strand
AGTGATGAAGACCAGAGAGGACTGTTTGCTGCTGCAGGAAGACTTAAACAAGATCTATGAATGGAGCAGGAAGTGGAAATTGGAGTTTAATGCCAAGAAATGTCACATAATGGAACTAGGAAAGAGTAAGAGATGACCGGTATGGAACTATTTGATGGGAGAGGAACAAATAATGAAGACTGAAGAGGAAAAGATCTTGGAGTGATCATACAGGAAAATCTGAGCCCTGATAAACACATAAGCAAGATATTTGGACTATCATATAAGATGTTGACTAATATAAGAGTGGCATTTCATTACATGGACAAAGATATGATGAAAAGACTCATCAGCAGCATGATACGCCCCAGGCTGGAATATGCAGCAGTGGTGTGGTCTCCAACCTCTAAAAAGGATAGAAGGAAACTGGAAAGGATACAGAAGATTGCTACAAAGATGGTGCCGGAACTAAAGGACCTCACATATGAAGAACCACTCAAGGAAATGGGACTGCCAACCTTACAGGATACAAGAGAACGAGGGGACCTAATAACAATGTACAAGATAGTCAATGCCACTGAAAAGATACACAAGGAAGACCTGGTGCTGGTCACGGAAGAACATGGAAGGACTACAGGACATGGAAAGAAGATCAGGATGAGGCAGTGTGTCAAGGATATTGGAACACACACACACACACACACACACACACACACACACACACACACACACACACACACTCACTCACCAGTCAGTGTTCCTTCCTTCTGCAAGTGAGTCACTCTTGTTATCACATCTTGAGTCTTCAGCTTAAACTTTGCCGCTAAATCTTCCAACACAACCACCTTCTGTCCCTGTGAGAGAGAGAGAGAGAGAGAGAGAGAGAGAGAGAGAGAGAGAGAGAGAGAGAGAGAGAGAGAGAGAGAGAGAGAGAGAGAGAGAGAGTTTTTCTTTTAATTTGCTTGCTTATATTTTTTTTTCATTCTTCCTTCTATTCCTTCTTTTCATCTTCCTCCTCCTCTTCTTCTTTTAGTTTGTTAGTTTTGTTTCTCTTCCTGTATAATCTTTTCTTCCTCTTCCTCCTCCTCCTCCTCTTTCTTTTTATTTTTTTTCTTCCTTCTTCTTCCTCCTCCTCCTCCTCCTCCTCTTCTTCTTCAAACTCTCTTATTCCTCCTCTTCCTCAATTTATCTCCTCCTCCTTTTCTTCTTCCTCTTCCAGTCTCTCTTTTTTCCCTCCCTCCTCCTCCTCCTCTTATTACTTCACTACTATTACTACTACTACTACTACTACTACTACTACTACTACTACTACTTACTTTAATATGAGACACAAAGTTACTAAGTAGATTTTTTTCTTTCTCTTCTTCATCTTCCTGTTCGTCAAATCCTTCTTCTTCCACTTGAAATTCAGCCTTTAGTCTCAAATATTCCTCCAATTCTTGTCTCTCCTTCTCCTCCCTTGCTTTCCTTTCCTCCTCTTCCCTCCGTGCCTCCTCCTCCGCCTGTGAGAGAGAGAGAGAGAGAGAGAGAGAAAAAAATGTGTAAAATGACAATTCATTTTTCTTTTTTTCTCTTTTTCTTGTGTTTGCTTACCTCTTTCTCCTCCTCCTTCTTTCTCTCCTCATCTTCTCTCTCCTTTCTCTCCTTCCTCTCCTCTCGTTCTCTCTCCTCCATCTGTAAAAGAGACACAGATGGAATGCGAGAGATATGATTGTTTTTTTCAGATGCAAGAGTGAAAACCAGACAAAAGCAACAATGATAAAAAAAAATGCCCACTTGAAATGCTGGTTCCCTTAAAGACTGATATAGTTAGCCAAAATTGAGGGACAAATGTGTTAATGCCTCCCTCTCAAAAGTAGTGAAGTGGTAGGAAGGTGGACACACAGAAGCAGGCAGGGAGTTCCAGAGTGTGCCAGAGAAAGGTGTGAAGGATTGTGAGTACTGGTGAACTCTTGTATTAGAGAGTTGGACAGAATAGGGATGAGAGGAAGAAGAAAGCCTTGTGCAGTGAAGGTGTGGGAGGAGGGAGGAGGGGAGGCATGCAGTTAGCAAGATCAGTAGAGCAGTTAGCATGAAAATAGTGATAAAAGATAGAAAGAGATGCAACATTCTGGTGGTGAGAAAGAGACTGAAGACAGTCAGTCAGAGGATGGGAGTTGATGACATGAAAAGCTTGAATCCACCCTATCTAATAAAACTGTGTGACTGGAACCCTGCCCCCCCCTAAACATGCGAAAAGTACTCCATACAGGGGCGGATCAGGCCCTTGTACAGAGTTAGCAGTTGGAGGGACGAGAAAAACTGGCAGAGACGCCACAGAACGCCTAACTTCATGAAATTTGTTTTAGCAAGAGATGAGATGTGAAGTTTGCAGTGAAGGACAGTATGAGTGAAGGACAAAGCGAGGATATTCAGTGTGGCAGAGGGAGACAGTTGAGTGTCACTGAAGAAGAGGGGAGAGTTGTCTGGAAGGTTGTGTCCACTTGATACATGGACCAATTCACTTTTTGAGGCATTGAACACTAACAAGTTTTTTGCTTCTAACTAACTCTGCCTCCTCCTCCTCTTCCTTACCTCTCTCTGCACTCTCTTATCAGCCTTTGCTTGTAGTTTGGCCAGCTTCTTCTTGCCTACTTTCCCATCAGGCAGTGCAATGTTCTCCCCCACTGCCTCCTCCTCCTCCTCCTCCTCCTCCGAGTCTCCTCCAGCGTGGCGCTCTGAAAGGGAGGGAAAAGTAGTGGTGGTGGTGGTGGTAAGTTGTGCCTCCTGTATTTATTTATTTATTTTGTTTTTAATGTAAGAGGGAAACTGACCAAGAGGGAAAATAATAATAATAAAAAAAAAAATAAATAAATAATAAAAAGGCCCACTTAACCCCTTCAGTACTGGGACACATTTTTACCTTGAGATTTGTGTACCATTAGACCATTTTATTGACATTAGGAAGGGTCTATGGAGGGCAGAAGATTAATGGCCACAGTCTTCACTATTTTAACCCCTTCAGTACTGGGACACATTTTTACCTTGAGATTTGTGTACCATTAGACCATTTTATTGACATTAGGAAGCGTCCATGGAGGTCAGACGATTAATGACCAGTCTTCACTATTTTAACCCCCCACATGAGTTTCTGAAGCTGTAGAAAATCACCAAATAGTAAGAATGAATAGGGAAAGACGTCATGCTACTGAAGGCCTTAAAGTCAACAGCCCCAGTGAGACTCCATCTGCCGACCTAAGCAATGCCAGGCCAGCACGTTACCACTGTTCCAGCCAGACACTATATTGGTAGCAAGAAAGAGTCAACCTAACCTAACCTCACCTCACCTAACCTAACCTAACCCAACCTAACTTAATATATGAAGAACAAAAAGAGATATGAAAAAGAAAAAAAAAAGGAAATGAAATAGATGCAAATAAATATAGAAAAGAAGGAAAAAGAAAAGAAATAGACAAAAGAAAAGAGAATAAAAGGAAGGAAAAAGAAAATAAAGGAATGTAACCAGAGAGAAAAGAAAACCAGATGTAAGAAAAATAGAAAATGAGAAAATGAAAGAAAAAAGGAAAAGAATGAACCAAAACTAAACTAACTTATAATTGAAGAAAAAAAAAAAGAAAAAAGAAAAGAAAGAAAGGAAGAAAAAAAGAGGAAAAGAAAGAAAGAAATAGCCAACCTGACCTGACCTGACCTAACCTAACTTACGTGCGGCCGCCCTCATCCTGGCCGGGCATTGCGGTTGGCGGCCACTCTGTTTGGGGGCTGGGCAGGTCTGGCGGCCCCCTCCTCTGCCGGCCGGGGTCTGGGGACGCGGGGCTTGTCTCCATCTGTGTGGGGGAGGGTAGGGTTAGTGGTGATGGTGGTGGTGGTGATAGTCTGTGTGTGTGTGTGTTTTTGTCATTCAGGGTATTTTTGGGTGAGAGAGAGAGAGAGAGAGAGAGAGAGAGAGAGAGAGAGAGAGAGAGAGAGAGAGAGTGTTGTGTTTGTTTTACTTATAAGAGTCTCAATTTTGCAACCTTACCTTACCTTACCTAATCTTCCCCTCCGCCACACTCCACCACACTCCGTCCCAGCACTCCACCACACAACACACACCTTTAGTATGTTAGCAAACCCACCACACACCGACAGCCCTATGGAACGATTCTAGTCTAACCTAACCTTGTCACTGCCACACACCACACACCACACCTATACACCCCTTGCCAGCTGCCATCACACACCACAACCAGCACATATCCTTGCCACCACACAACACATTCCTCTCCTCTACATACTGCCACACACACCACATACCACACACCATACTGCTTTCTTCCACTCTGTCACACACACCACACACAACCAATGCCACCACACTGTCACTCTCCACCACATACCACACTGCTTCCTTCCAAGACCCTGCCACACACACACACATACACTAAACCACATCAGTATCTTTTTTTTCTTATTTTGTCTTTATAATGCAATGATTGAGCAACCTTTATTTCTTCTCCTTTCCCTAAAACCTACCTAGCCTTACCACAAAACATTAGAAATACAATGAAATAGCCTATGTACCCTAAACTCACTATTCTTACCCAAAAACACCTTAAAATAACACAGAGGACCTTTAAACGCACAAAAATGTAAAGAAACCCTCATAATTTTATACCATCTGGAAAAATTACAACACCGTACTTTTATCTCCATTTTCTCTCTCTCCCTTGCCTTCTCTTCCTTACCTTTTCCCTTCTTACTCTTGTAGAAGGAGAGGAAGGCTATGATCACGCCCACCAGCACCGCCAGCCCCGTGTATAGAAGAACTGCTGACATTTTTTATTTTCACTTGCGTTGTGATGGAGAGGCAAGTTGAGTATACGGTGAGAGGCTGGCTAGAAGGAAAGGCTTGGATCTTATTATTTTACTACTGTTTTCCGGGTTTTTCGTGTTTTTTTTTATTTATTTGTTATTTTCTATTTTTTGTTGTTGTTTTTATTTATTTATGTTGCTTTTTATTGGTTATGAATGTCGTGTTTTGTAATGTCGATATTTTGTGGCTCATCCCTCACTGTTTTTTTTAAGTGATTATGTGTTATATTATTATTATTTTCTATCGTTTTTAATTAATTTGTATTGCTTTTATTGATTTTATATATTGTGTATTGTGAATGTTGAGTTTAGTAATGTCGACATTTTGTAGCTCATCCACACGGCTCGGCTACTGATATCCTTAAATACGCTAGAACCATAATAACACTCAATAATCCACACATAATTCCCTTCAAATACTGAGAATTTAACACATACAAGGACATAGTATTGGAATTTCTAGCGGGCAAGGAGAAGAGAGTGAATTCCTTTAGAGAGCCACAGCTGATCATGGCGTCTGTACTTCCCGCCAAGACACACGGTTGGCCTCACTGGAGTGCCATTATATTTTCAGCCTTTATAGAGGTGACAGTGCCGTGACAGAGGTGGTGGAGGTTATTAATGCACCAAGGAACAGGTGTGTAAGGTGTGGCAGTGGTGTTGATAAGGGATTAGTGTGTAAGGAGGGAAAGAAGTGTGGTGGGCCGGGTGTTTGCTCCGTGTCAACAAACTTAGTGGTGGTGACAGTGGTGATGGCCGTGTGGTGTTTGGTGTTGCTTATACACCCCACACCACTCATAAACACACTCAAACACCCCGCAACACATCCACAACATGCCCATGTGCACCCAAACACCCACACACACAAAGTGAAGTGATGACATTCCCGACAGCACCAGCGGCGAGACAAGAGAGCAGTGCATTAATCCTGCGTAGCTGCGGCGGCGAGTGGTCATAACATAACCTAAATAATATTATAACGCAGGGCCACCAGGGCCCATCTAGGTTATCCTGTATCAGTCGCACAGCGACCTCGTCATCAGTATATACTTAAAGATACACTTACAAGTACACAATACATTATATACTAATTCTAAATATTTGGCCCATTAACAGGGCTAAGTCCTGCAGCGAAATCCTCTACAATTTGTGGTCCCCATACTTTGGGATCATGTCTTGTTTAACTATAGTAAATTTCTTATAAAAACTATCATGCAGTGCTATACATAATTATAAATCTAATAAATTTAAGTGCTTATCTAATCTGTTTTTAAACATTGTTAAACTAGTGGTATTTACAACCCTCTATGGCAATGCATTCCAGAAGTCTACCACTCTATGACTAAAGAAATATTTTCTTCTATCTAACCTGCAGCCTTGCTTTCTAATCTTCCTGCCATGATTTCTAGTCCTACTTCCCTCCTCTAAGGTAAAGAAAGATCTTGCATCTATGTAGTTTGTATCTGAGAACATTTTAAATAACTCTATCATATCCCCTCTTATACATCTCCTCTCAAATGAAAACATGTTTAATTCCTTTAATCTATCTCTATACTCCAGGCGCTTTAATGCTGGTATCATCCTAGTTGCTCTTCTCTGAACTGCTTCTAACATGTTGATATCCTGCCTATAGTGGGGTGACCAGGCCTGTATGCAATACTCTAAATGGGTCCTAACATAGGAATTATATACGCTACGCACCACTTCCTTACTTTTATAACTAACATTTCTATTTATAAAACCCAGGATCCTATTTACTCTGTTTCTTGCTTCTAAACATTGCTTTGAAAATTTCATAGTCCTGTCTATCACTACTCCTAAATCCTTTCCTTCCTCTACTGCCTCTAGCCAACATCCCTCCATCTCATAGCTAAAGTTTGTGTTGTCTTTACCTAAATGCATAACCTGACACTTTTCAGAATTAAACTCCATCTGCCACCTGTCTGCCCATGCTATCAGCCTGTCCAGGTCTCGTTGTATTCTGTAATTGTCCTTTTCACCCTGTACTGCACATGCTATCTTAGTATCATCTGCAAACTTTGATACTTTGCTACTAATTCCTAGTGTCGACCGGGGAAAATCGGACCGTCCAACGAACCGGTACAATTTGGACCGGCTTATTCATATTTACAATAAATTCATATATAAATTTCTTTTTGAAGTTTTGAGCATTTCACGATGGAAAGTAACTATTTTCACATTTCTTGTGCAGGTTTGATAAAAAAAAATTGATTTAGGAAAGAAATTACAATTATATGACTGAAAGTACTGAATCGTAGCCAAAAAAAAAAGTGCAGCAAAGTTTGTTTACCAAATCAGCGGTTTCGGCGAACTTTGTTGTGGCGGTCAGACGCGGCTAACTATCCTCTTCCAAATTGATGATTATAGAGTGTTTTACCTCTATTTTAACATGATTTCATCAGCAATACTTTATTTAGCTTCGTTTTCTCACAATTAACGCTCACTTTTTGGTTCAATTTACCCCGGTAAGGAAAATGCTGCTGGGGGAAATCGAACTGGTAGTTTTTAAGTACGCAATTGTTTAAATTTTGAGAATATGCATTAATATTTTTCCCTGTGTCATCTTTGGCTTATAAAGGGGATTGCTTAGACTCATTATATACCCAATAATGATTATTAGGATAATTAGGGTAATTTAGGGAAATTTTTAATGAAGACTATAAGCCTATAAAGGATTTCAAAAAGCTAGGAATTGTCCGCTCACACTCTCTGTACAGGCTAGCGAGCGATAACGAGCTCAATAATCTATAGAAAAATGAATGTGGAAACCAATGAGCAGTATTTTTATACAAAAAATCAGCTCCCTGTTGCTCGCTAGCCTGCAGAGTGGGAAGGAAAATTAACGTGACCAGTCTTTTGACACCCTGAGCCTATACCCTGTTTTTACTCAGCTGATCCTCTTTTGTCTGCTAGGAGTGCCCATTAGTAATATATATGCATATAATCTAGTTATTATATGCTTATGTATCACTTCAAAGGAACCTTATAAAAGTACCTTTCACATTCAGAATAAATAATCTTCTTACTGAATACAATAACTTCAAGTGTTACACCAAAACATTGGCTAAAGTAACCAAGTAAATGAGTAGGCTATGTAGTCTATGAGTAACACTTTTTTGTTCTACACTGTTTCTTGCCATTCATTTTGCTATTTTCAATGGGAAACGCTCAATGTTTAGGAAATAAAACTTTTTTTTTTTTGAGGAAAAATATCCATTTATATATATATATATATATATATATATATATATATATATATATATATATATATATATATATATATATATATATATATATTTGCATTTATAAAGGGTGGTTCAAATTAGCCCATGGGTGGTTCAGTTTACCCCGGTGGGGGGGTTCACATTACCCCATTTTTTCGATAACTGAACTACACTTATTACTTCAAAGCTGAACAATCTGCTATGAATGATTTTTTTTTTTTTTAAAGGCATTAACTTGCTTATGTTTTCATAAAATTTTTGTAAGTTTATCTTGATAAATGTGGGAACAGTATCAAAGTTTGTCAAAACCTGGTCCAAATTACCCCGGTCGACATTATATCTAAATCGTTAATGTACACCAAGAAAAGAAGAGGTCCTAGCACTGATCCTTGGGGTACCCCACTAACCACTTCCTTCCACTCAGACATTGCCCCATTTAATACTACTCTCTGTTTCCTATCAGAAAGCCATTCACTAATCCAATCAACTAACCTACCCCCTATCCCATGTAGCCTCCTATGCGGTACCTTATCAAACGCCTTGCTAAAATCTAGATATATAACATCTATGCTATTTCCATCATCTAACTCCTTGGTAATATATTCAAAGATATTGAGCAAATTTGTAAGACAGGACCTCCCTGATCTAAAGCCATGTTGGGTATCTCTAATTAATCTATTCTCATTTAAATGCTCCCAAATACTACCCTTAATGATTTTCTCTAGTATCTTACATACTATACTAGTTAAACTGATCGGTCTATAATTATTCGCATCATCCTTCCTACCTTTTTTAAATATTGGTGTAACATTAGCTAACTTCCAGTCCTGAGGTATCTCAGCAAACCTAAGTAATCTTTCAAAGATTAACTTAAGTGCTTCAGAAATACTGTCTACACCCTCCCTAAGTACTCTGGCAGTGACCTTTGTGGCACTCTGCTGGTTACTTTACTCCAAGATGAGTATTTATCTCTGATCACAGTTCTCATTTCCCTGGCCTTCAAATAATCTCTTGTCCATTTGAGCAAGGTTCCTCGCAGTCCTCCTGTGTTCTCTTGTAGTCTTGTAGTCTTGCGTGAGGGACTTTATCAAAAGCCTTTTTAATGTCCAGGTATACTGTGTCCACCCAGCCATCTCTGCTTTCCAGTCCTTCTATAACTCTGGAGTAGAAGCTTGATAAGTCTGACACACATGACCGTCCTGTCCTAAACCCAAATTGTATGTTCAATATGACTTGTTCTTCTTGCAGATGTTTAACCCATTTTTCTTTGATAATTATTTGACACAACTTCCCCAAAACGCTTGTAAGTGACGCTGGTCTGTAGGTTAGTGGTTCAGTTGCCTTTCCTCTTTTAGATATCAGTATTACGTTGGCTCTCTTCCATTCTAGTGGAACCTTCCCTGCATTTAGTGAACTTGTAATATTTCCAAAATTGGTGTGTGTGTGTGTGTGTGTGTGTGTGTGTGTGTGTGTGTGTGTGTGTGTGTGTGTGTGTGTGTGTGTGTGTGTGTGCAATAATAGACATGTGTTTGCATTTCCTAACCTAATTTTTACCTAACCTAACCTAAATTTTTTCCTTTCTTTTCATTTTTTTTCTTTTTCTTTTTCTTTTTCTTTTTCTTTTTCTTTTTCCTTTTCTTTTCCACCTAACCTGACCTAACTTTATTTTATTTATTTATTTATTTATCTATTTATATTTTCATTTATTTATTTAACTTCCTAACTGAACCAAAAATTTTCCAACCAAACTTATTTATTATTTTATTTATTTATTTATTAATTTTTTACCTAATCTAACCTAACCAAACATCCGCAGGTCTTCAGAAAACAACACGCCAATTTATTTGAAGTCAAGGACGGAGATTAAAACAGCCTTGAAAAACACCACACCTGTTTTGTCCACCGCCATCACCACCTTCTCCCAGATCAAGGACAAGGTGTATTACAGACTCACTCATAAGGAAGAGGTGCGTGTCAGTGTGTTTAGGTGTGTTTGGATACGTTTGGGTGTGTTCTGGGTCTGTTTGGGTGTGTTTTGAGGTGTTTTGAGTGTGTTTGGTATGTTTTGGAGTTCTTGGGTGCATTTGGGGTGTGTTTTGAATATGTTTAGATGTGTTTTGGTATGTTTTGGTATATTCAGGTGTGTTTTGAGTGTGTTTGGGTGTTTGAGTGTGTTTTGAGTGTTTGAGTGTGTTTGGGTGTTTGAGTGTGTTTTGAGTGTTTGAGTGTGTTTGGGTGTGTTTATTTGTGTGTTTCAGTGTGTATTATGATGCTGATGTATTTTAAGCTAACCTAACACCCAAGTCTCTCTCTCTCTCTCTCTCTCTCTCTCTTTCTCTTTCTCTTTCTTCTTTCTTTTCTATTCAATATCTTGTCACTGATTTTTCTTGTTAATCTTTGAATGACACCACAAAACTACCCTTAAAAACCGTGTCACTGAAACGAGAATCTTTTAGAAATGCAAACTATATGGCAACTATTTCTCAAAGTCCACAGTTAATGGGCACTTTGTTTGTAAGAGTGTGTTTGGTTTTGTTAAGGTAGATATCAATGTAATCTGTCAATACAACCATCAAACTTCCCTTAAAAACCTGTGTGACTGATACAAGAGTGTTTTAAGATATAGCTTATGTTGCCACAATCTTCAAAGTCCACATATTTGCAGAGCTTGGTTTGTATGAGTGTTTTTGCTATTTATAAAGTAGAAATTATGTTAATCTGTCAATAGGACTATCAAACTACCCTTAAAAACTTGTGTGACTGAAACAATAGTCTTCACTAATACTGAATGAATCTGTATGGAGTGTGGCCGTGGTGGTGTGTGTGTGTGTGTGTGTGTGTGTGTGTGTGTGTATGTGTGTATTCACCTAGTTGTAATTTTACAGGGCCTGGGTATCATACTGGTGTGGCCCCGTCTCCATATCCACACACATCTAACTTTCCTTTAAAACTATGCACACTCCTCGCTGACACCACCTCCTCACTCAAACTATTCCACACCTCCACACATCTTTGTGGGAAACTATATTTCTTCACATCTTTCAAGTATATTCCCTTGGCTATCTTTTTACTATGCGATCTCGTAGTTCTATTTAAATTTTCCTCTCTCAACATCATTTGCTCATTATCCACTTCATCCAAACTGCTCAACAGTTTATAAACCTGTATTAAATCTCCTCTTTCTCTTCTTTGTTCCAAGGTAAGCAAATTAATTTCTTTTAATCTCTCCTCTTAGGTCATTTCTGCCAATTCCGGAACCATTTTTGTTGCCATTCTCTGCAATCTCTCCAACTTCCTTATATGCTTCTTTTTATAAGGGGACCAAACCACCCCAGCATATTCCAATCTTGGTCTAATTACCGTACTAATTAATTTCTTCATCATATCTTTATCCATATAATGAAAGGCTAATCCAATATTTCTAATCAGATTATATGTTTCTCCAAACATCTTATCAATATGAGCCTCAAACTGCCCATGGTCTTGTATTATCACTCCCAAATCCTTTTCCTTTTCCACCTTTTTCAACACTACTCCTTCACCCATCTTATATAACCCTCTTGGCCGTCTTCCACTCTTCCCCATCTCCATCACATGACTTTTGCTCAGATTAAATTCCATCTCCCACCTCTTGCTTCACTCCCAAATCTTATCCAGATCTGCCTGTAAATTTCACAATCTTCTTCACTCTTCACACACCTACACAACTTCGCATCATCCGCAAACAAATTAATATAACTGTTTACTCCCTCTGGCATATCATTAATATATACAAGGAAAAGTATTGGTGCCAGCACTGAACCTTGTGGGACTCCACTCTCCACCACCAACCAGTCCGACTTTGCATCTCAAGTAGTTTTCCATCCATTTTAACAATTTTCCCTTCAGTCCTCCATAAATCTCTAATTTCCATAGCAGTGTCATGTGAGGTACCTTGTCAAAAGCTTTCTTTAAATCCAAATATACACAGTCCATCCATCCCTCTCTCTCTTGTATTTTGTCAACCACTCTCGAATAAAAGCTCAGTAGATTTGTGACACATGACCTCCTTTCCTGAAGCCAAATTGATGATCCGATAATAACTTATGATCCTCCAGGAACCGTATCCAATATTTCTTTATCACCCTCTCACAAATCTTACCGACCACACTTGTTAGAGACACAGGTCTATAGTTAAGAGGCTCTTCCTTACTGCCTCCCTTATAGCTAGGCGGATATATGACAAAAAATGGCCGAATTGTTCACTTTGGGTTAAAAGCATGGCATTTGGCACAAAGTTAGTCTAGACCCTTATGAAGATTTTCAGATATGGGGCCATCATGAATTCTGCCCAGGAAGCGAATGGCAGCCATTTTCCAATATGGCCGCCAGTAGAATATTATATGCCCCCTCCCTACGGTTTTTCGAGGACTGTTCCAAAACCAAAAAACAGGGAGCAAAACCAAACCCACATCCTAAGAAGAATTCATAGGGCTTCTAACAAAAAAAAATAACATTGGAAATTGGTCAAAAAATGTGGGACTTATAACGTGTCAAAGTCAAAATTTTCGTCACAAATCGACTATTTCGTAGGTAACTCAGCTGTAGCTTTTATAACTAGCCCATTTTTCGCCCAAGGCGATTGATATTTGACATGGAGATTAACTTTACATCAGTTTATCTATTTATGAGGTCAATGTCAGGTAAAGGTCATCTTAGGTCATGTCAGGTCAAATTGAAAAATATACGAAATAAATCCAGATTTTAATATCAGAAGTTCAAAATGAATTTTTGTGGTCATAAAAATTTTGAACCCCAAAATGCTAGAATTTTGCTCCATTAACCCTATTCAGGCTTAATTGACCCTAATACTTGTCAAAGTACCCACGACTAATATCTCGGCTCCTCATGAGCTTAAAGCCCAAATTTTTCGTGGATGTTAGCTAGGTGACCAACTCACCATGACCAGAATATGACTTTCTTAGGACACGTGCCTCAAGGCCAAGCTTGGTAAAATATGTCAATTAATAAATTTCCAGCCATGGTCCTATTTACCTACTAATAACTAATATTTAACTTAGGTTTCCAATTCTCGGTTCTTATTAAAATTGCCCCTTGCTCTTTCAGGTTTGACTGAAGTAGCATGGAGATGGCTACTAAAAAGCACCAGATGGCAGCATCCCTCAGCCCTGAGCCATCTCAAGACGCTCAGATAACAAACTGGAACAAATGTATCATTTGCCAAACAGACACTGACGAGAATTTGCAATGTCCAGCAGAATCAAGGCGTACTGATCAAGGAGCCGGGTACATTACTTTCTCAGAGAACCTAGCCCGTTTTCATGAACTAGATAGTATTCCAGTGACACTAGATATTCGACGACTTGATGAGGGCAAAGGTGTTAGGACTACCCTTGAAGAACGACATGCAAAGTGGCACAAGTCTTGTCGTATCAAGTTCAACACAACCAAGCTACAACGAGCTGAGAAAAGAGAATGCCCAGATCCTGAAAAACCTCATCTAAGTTCACCCGGACGAGTAATGAAGAGGCGACAAAAGGAAAGAGAGATCTATGCTTTTTCTGTGACGAGCCAGCTTCAGCATCAAATACACTTCACAGAGCATCAACCTTTCGCTTAGATGCACGTGTTCGTAAGTGCTCATTAATTCTTCAAGATGAGAGACTTATTGCCAAGCTTAGTGCAGGAGATATGGTTGCAAGATGTATTGTACCATGCTCGTTGCTTGGCTGCACTGTACAAGAAAGCTTCCACTGCTGAACACGCTGAAGACAAGGAGGGAGAAGATGAAACTGTTAAGATCAATCACGGACTTGTCCTAGCTGAGCTTATTTCATATATTGAGGAAAGCAAGACAGATGAAGCTGTCTCACCAGTGTTCAAGTTAGCAGATCTTTCTAAACTTTATTCCTCGAGACTGCAAGAGCTAGGTGTCGCACAGAGCAGCCGTGTGAACTCGACACATCTAAAAAACAGAATCCTTGCCAATTTTCCAGATCTTAAAGCCTACAAAGAGGCGAGATATCCTGCTAGCCTTCGACGAAGATATAGGCAGTGCTCTCACCAAGGTATGTGAGAAAGAATATGATGATGAAGCAATAACTCTTGCAAAAGCAGCACAAATTGTCCGTCGGTACATGCTAGAGAAGAACGCTTCATTCACAGGTTCATTTGACAGCGAATGCCAGACACAGTCTGTGCCACAGACACTGTTGGCTTTAGTAGCCATGATCCACGAGGGTCCAAGCATCAAGTCCCAGTCAGGCTCCTCTGGTAATGTCTTCAGTCAAGCAACCCTCAGCGTGGCACAGCTGCTTCAGTACAACAGCTCTGTTCGTCGTGGAAGTGAAAGCAGTGGAGCGAGCAGACAGGGTGGATATAGTGTGGGACCAGTACCTTGAGAACAGCTTGAAGTCTGAAACCAGAAAGCGCCGCGGAAAGGGGATCAGACGCCGGGTTCAAGGGAACAACAACTTACCTGGCAACTGGCAGCAGTTTCTGAGACTTGATGCAAACAAGCAGGAACTGTTCACATTCCTGGCTAGATGCACAATGAAAATGCAGCACCGACCAGATGGAAAGCAGCTTGTTGCCACCCTAGGTGATGGTGTTCTTTGCAATCCACCAGATGAAAGCATCACTGCAGCACTGAGCCCTGTACTCAGGAAGAAGCCGACACAAGAATGCTGCTGCACACTGCTGATGCTGTCCGACAAGGATGCCAGAAGATTGTCCTGCGTACAGTTGATACCGATGTGGTGGTCCTGTCAGTCGCTGCAGTGCCAAGGCTACACTTAAAGCACCTGTGGATTGCTTTTGGGACTGGCCAGAACTTCAAATACATACCTGCCGACGAAATAGCATCTCGCATTGGTCCTGAAAGAGCCACTGCTCTACCTATGTTCCATGCTTACACAGGGTGTGATGTCGTCTCATCCTTCACCAGAAGAGGAAGAAGCTAGCATGGCAGACCTGGAATGCCTTTGATGATGTAACAGCCACGTTTGGTCTCCTGTGCGATGCTCCTGGAGAGATAGATGATGAAGCTATGACCATGCTGGAGCACTTCACAGTCTTCCTGTATGACCGCACCAGTGACCTGGACAGCATTGACGGCGCGCCAGCATCTCTTCATCAAGCGGGCATGCCAATGGAATCGCTGCCGCCAACGAGAGCTGCACTGGTGCAGCATGCCAAGAGGGCAGTCTACCAGGCTGGCCACATCTGGGGGCAAGCCTTTACTGCCGCTCCTGCCCTTCCATCTCCAGGAGACTGGGGTTGGACAGAGCCACCAGACTGGAAGCCACTGTGGACTACCCTTCCTGAGGCCAGCATCTCCTCTCGAGAGCTGCTGTGCTGTGGCTGCAGAAAAGGTTGCAGAGGTCACTGCAAGTGCAACAAGGCGGCCTTGAGGTGTACTGCTCTCTGCCAGTGTGGAGGTGACTGTGAAAACTAACAGTGACACTCACTGGGGCTATCGGCTGAGGCTCTGTGTACGGTACTGGACCGTCAGTGTATAGTTTGTGTAGTAATGACATTTTGTACCCCACTCTTTGTGTATTGAGTGTATTGTACAGTGTATTGTGTACCACTATGTATTACCTACATATAGGGCTCAAGTTCGTAACGGTTCAGCTTTGTTTACGTATTTTTGAAGTAGGTTGTCCATATTCAACATATTATTAGGCCTTTCTCAGGGTCAGCAACCGCCTGATGACGGTCGGAGATTGACTCGACCGAGCGATACTATGGTAATAAAACTTACCGAGGACAAAAATCCGAAAAATATGATGTTTTGGGTAAAAAGGGTATTTCCCTATTTTCGCAAAAATTGTCATTTAAGGTCAACCAAGGTCATCATAGGTCATCATAGGTCAAATATGTAGTTACCCTCAGAACGTCATAATAAATATCTTATTAATCTGAAAGCATTTAATCCACTTTTAAACACGTTATGCTGACAAAATTACCCTGAATTAGGTTATGTACATTTTACTGGCGGCCATATTGGAAAATGGCTGCCATTCGCCTCCTGGGCAGAGTTCATGATGGCCCCATATCTGAAAATCATCATATAGGCCTAGCCTAACTTTCTGCCAAATGTCATGCTTTTAACCCAAAATGAACAATTTAGTCATATATCCGCCTAGCTATTATAAATGGGCACCACTTCACCTCTTTTCCACTCTACTGGTACTTCCCCTGTTTCTAATGAGCACCTTATAATGTCATATAATGGATCAATCAATTCTTCTCTACATTCTTTCAATAATTTACCTGAAACTTCATCTGGTCCCATCGCTTTATCATCTTTAAGTTCCTCCAACATTTATATAACTCCCTTTTAGGTATCTTAATGTCATCCATGTGCACATTTCTTTCTACATTCTGAGGCTTTACAAACATTGTTTCTTTAGTAAATACTTGTTGAAACCTATTATTTAGCAATTCTGCTATATTCTTAGGGTCATCTACTATCCCTTGCTCTCCTTTTAATCTTTCAATGGACTCTCTCTTTTTAAGTTTACCATTTATGAACCTGTAAAACAATTTTGGATGTTCCTTACTCTTGTCTACAATATCTTTTTCAAATGTTCTTTCTTCCTCCTCCTTACCCTCACATACTCATTTCTCGCCACTCTATAATTCTCCTTATTTAGTATATTCCTGCTCTTTTCCATCTTTTCCAAGCCACATCTCTTTTCCTTAGCCTTAACACAAGTTGCATTAAACCAATCCTTTCTTCCTTCCTCTCTCGGTTTATACTTTGGTACAAATTTCATAACTCCTTCTTTATAATATTTCATAAAAATCTCATATTTTTTTGCACTTCTCTGATTTGTAACATCTCCTCCCAATCTAATGTTCTAAAATAATTTTTCAAATTTTCTGTGTCCATCTTTCTAAAATTTAATCTACCACTCCTGTATGTCTCGTCTTTCCTTCGCTGTGTTATTGCCATCTGCATTTCCATAACCACATGATCACTCTTCCCCAATGGACATTTATATTGTATATCCCCACATAGGTACACTTCTCTTGTTAACACCAAATCCAGTGTAGCCGGTTCATCATCTCCTCTTTATCTAGTATTTTCCTTCACCCTCTGTTCCATCATATTTTCCATCATTAGATTAAGAAATCTCTCTCTCCCCTTGCTTCCTCTCCAACACCACTTACTAGATTTTCCCAATCCACCTCCTTACAATTAAAATCTCCTACTAGTATCACCTTTCTTTTTCCAGATAATACACTTTGCAAACTCTGTAAAGTATCCTTGATCATATTGTCGTATTCCCTTAATGTCCAAGAATTTGTTTTAGGAGGTACATAGGTCACCATGATTATTAATTCTTTTCCATCACTTTTTATCCTTATGCTTATCACTTCTGCGTTGTTCTTCCCATACCAAACCTTATCCACATTTATCTTTCTTCGTCATAATCATAACTCCTCCTCCACCTTTACCCTCTCTATCCTTTCTCCATATATTATATTTATTATCCAAATTTACCTTTGTTTTTTCATGTAATTTTGTCTCAGTCAAACACAACACACTATATCAGGCTTCTCCACCATCATATAGTCTTGCAATTCCAATCTACTTGACAGTATCCCATCTATATTAGTATACATTACGGTCCACCCACTGCTCCCTCTAGGGGTTCCTCTGCATTCCTTCTTTCCACATACCACTTTCTGACTCTCTCTCCTATAACTCTCAAAAAAAACTTTTCTTTTTCCTCTTCAAACCGTTCATCATTTTTCCTTCTCGCCTCTTCCAACAATTCCTTATAGCTTCTCCTCTCTTCCTCATTTCTATTTTTCCTTACATACACCTCTTTACAACCTTCTATCTCTCTTAACTTTGATGTTCTATATAGGATATCCTCCGCAGATTGTTGTGACTTCAGTACTACTTTAATCGGTCTGCTCACTCCCTCCTTATACGGACCCAGTCTATGGATCTCTTCCACTTCTTCATGTAGGTCTTTTTTTCATCATCATTTAGATTTTTGAACAGATCTCTTACCGTTTTCAATTCTTCCTTAATTCTCTTCGGCTTATATGTTATATTTTGTTCTTTCATCCCAAATATTAACATGCTCTTCTTCTTTTCTGCTATTTCCCTTATCAATGTTTCCTTATTCTTCATAACATTAACCATTTCCTTGGACCTTTCTTTTTTGTCTTCCTTCAACTGATCTTTAATTATTTCTTGTAATCCCACCATCTCTGCTTCCCTCGACTCAGTCCATTGTGTTTTCTTCAGTTCCCATTCCCTTTCAAACCTTTCATTCTGCTCACTGATCATTTCTTTAAAGTTGTCTTTCTCCTTTACTACTCTCTCCATTTTCTCCTCCAACCGTCTCTTGTATTTTTCAACCTCCACTTTCAAGTGTGCATTCTCATCCACCAATCGTTTTTCATTTTCCTCCAGTCTCTTAACTCTTTCCTTCAAAGCCTTGCAGAATTCTCTGTCCTGCTCCTCCTCACTCCTCTGAACTTTTAATTCCTTCACCAACTCCTCAAATCTCTTCTCCAACATTACCAGTCTACCCTGCATTGTTGCTCCTGTTGATGATGGACTCATGTTTTGACTGGTCACTTTCGGTTTTGCTCCCTGGGCCTCATCGGCATATTTTGAATTTGGTAACTTATTTCTTACCGGTCTATCCATTTCATTTCACTCTTCCTGGGAGCATGTGGGTGTGTGGTGGTGTGCACTGGGGGCCAGGCCTGGTAGCTTTGTGTGTGTGGTGGGATGCATTGGCAGCTGTTATGGCTGGCCTTTGTGTGGTTCCCGCTCTGTCGTTTGGAGTGCGGAGGTTCCCACACCTCCGATCACTCTTATGTACACCCGGCTGGGGAATCGAACCCTGGTCCTCTGGCTTGTGAAGCCAGCGCTCTAACCACTGAGCTACCAGGTGAATGTGTGTTTGTGTGTGTGTGTGTGTGTGTGTGTGTGTGTGTGATGTGTGAAGAGGGAAATGTGGTGACTCCTCTACGTTGGACATGTGACTTTCTGACTGCCCGTAGTCACCACCTGTCTGTTGCTCCACGTTCAGCCAGTCATTTGTGTGCACAGGTCCTTCACACAAGGTCACGGCACACTGCAGGGCTGAGCGACGGCTGGCCACAGTCACTTGTCACAGACGCTGGTGTGTGCAGGACACCTAAACGGTGGGAACTCATGGAGAGCCACAGCCCCGACACAGTGGCTGGTCTGCTGCTGGCCAGACAGATACACTGACAAACACACATAGACAGAGATAGACAGATAGACAGGCAGACAGAGACAGAGAGACATACATAGATAGACAGACAGACAGCGTATTTACCTGTTTGAACCAATAAACCAACACCTGCTTTGCTTTACAGGTGTGACTAATGACAAGACAAGTGTGTGTGCTTACCTGAGAAGAAGAAGAAGAAGAAGAAGACAATGAACAAGGAAGAGGATGGATATATAAAGAGAAATATGGAGAGGAGGAGTCAGAGGAGGAAGAAGAAGAAGAAGGAGGAGGAAGATGAATATGGAAGAGGAGTGTTTGAAGTGGTTTGGGTGTGTGTGTGTGTATGGGTGTCTTGGGTATATATTGAATGTTTCTAGTGAGTTTTGAGTGTTTTGAGTGTGTTTTGGGTTAGTTCTGAGTGTTTTAAGTAGCTTGAGTGTGGGTGTGTATATGGGCAATTTTGGTATATACTGGGTGTTTGTAGTGAGTTCTGGGTGTGTTTGAGGGCACTTTGAGGTGGTGTGTGGTGTTTTGAGTGTGTTTTGGGATAGTTTTGATTGTTTTAAATGTTTGGGGTGTGTTTTGAGGTGTATTAGTGTATATTTGATGTTTCTAGTGAGTTCTGGGTGTGTTTGAGGGCATTTTGAGGTGTTGTGTGGTGTTTTGAGTGTGTGTTGGGATAATTTTGAGTGTTTTGAATGTTTGGGGTGTGTTTTGAGGTGTATTGGTGTATATTTGGTGTTTATAGTGAGTTTTGGGTGTTTTTGAGACGTTTTGAGTGTGTGTTGCGATAGTTTTGAGTGTTTGGGGTGTGTGTTTTGGTGTTTGTAGTGAGTTTTGAGTGTGTGTGTTGGTGTTGCAGGATGTTTTGCAGTCTTATCTGTGTGAACCAATTAAGGAACACCTGTTTGGCGTTACAGGTGTGGCTAACGAGAAGATAACTGTGTGCTTACCTGAGGAGAGAGGAGGAAGAAGAGGAGGAGGAGGAAGAAGAAAATAAAGAAGATTATAGAAAGATGAACAAAGGAGGAAGAAGAGAAGGAAGAAAAGAAGAATAGGAAGATGGAAAAAAGAAGAGGAATGATAGAAAGAGAAGAAGGAAGAATAAGGAGGAAGGAAGAACAGGATGAAAGGAGGAAGAGGAGTAATGGAAATATAAAAGTAAATATGAAAAAATGAGAAAAACGAAGAAAAACAGAAGGTAAGAATTTTCACTCTCTCTCTCTCTCTCTCTCTCTCTCTCTCTCTCTCTCTCTCTCCCCTCTTGTTTGTTTTTAGTTCATTATTATTATTAACATCAATCTCATTCATTCATTTTCATTATTAGTATTATTGTTAAGATGTGAATGAAATAGTTTTTGTATTAGATTGAAAGAGCAATTTGTACAGTATTATGAGAGAGAGAGAGAGAGAGTGAGAGAGAGTGTTTTATCAAGAGTATGAGATAGAGAGAGAAAAGAAATATTGATGATGGATGAGAGAGAGAGAGAGAGAGAGAGAGAGAGAGAGAGAGAGAGAGAGAGAGAGGTGTTTTTATCAAGAGTATGAGATAGAGAGAGAAAAGAAATATTGATGATGGATGAGAGAGTGTGAGTGTGAGTGAGTGAGTGAGGACAGGATTGATTGAAAGCATTTATTCACTATAGAGACAGGGATTGATTGAAAGCATTAATTCACTATAGAGACAGGGATTGATTGAAAGCATTAATTCACTATAGAGGCCGGGATTGATTGAAAGAGCATTTATTTATTCACTATAGAGACAGGGATTGATTGAAAGAGCATATTTATATTCACTATTAGTTTATTTTCCCCTCCTTGGACCCTATACACATTATGATATAGTTAAATTGACAATGGTACACATGGAGCAGCTTCCTCAAAATGCCATTACAAAAACACACAGGAAATTATCAGACAAACGGTACAAAGAAATGAAAATAAGTCAACGAAATGCTACGTAATTATTGAATACGCTTGACTAGGCTTCTGTTTGGGGCTGTTTGTTTGTTTGTTCGGTGTGTGCGGTTGCCTCTGCCAAAATCAACAACCGGAATTACGTACAAATAAATGTCAAAACGCCACGATATTGATAAAAAAAAAAAAAAAATACAGCAAATTGACGTTTTTTTTATATTTCCGACTTTTTTTTTTTTACGTTTTCTATTTTTTCTCAGCTTAAACTAAAGACATTTTTATTTTCAGGCTTATAAAAAGAATAATTTCCGACTTAACTTTACAAAACGGACATTCATTCACTGGGGTTTAACTTTGGTTGCGTCAAGTTTTATTTGGTTTATTACGATATGTTCTCTTTGTCCCTGATATGAGATAGTGGTGGTGGTGGTGGTAAGGAGCGCTCTCTCTCTCTCTCTCTCTCTCTCTCTCTCTCTCTCTCTCTCTCTCAGCCCACACCCCACAGTATGTCCCCCACAGTATGTTGACGAACCCACAATTCTAAAGAGAGAGAGGCAGACAGACAATTCAACCTCTCTCTCTCTCTCTCTCACATAAACTAAACATTAATAATTATTGTTATTATTGCAATGTGTACGAGATTCTTGAAATAAACTTGATATTTAACGTATTTTATCAGTATTCCTTTCCCTCCTAATTATTACGTCGTCCATCTTTTCTACGTCTATTTATTGCATCTTTACGTACGTCAGCACTTTCATTATTGCATCTGGTTGTGGAGTCAGTACTTCTTCTATACACAGCTACGTCAATCTATCAATTTTTTACGATCTGACTAGCGTAAGTTAGATTTTTAATGGGTCGGTGTTTGAATCGGTCCTGCCACGGAAGCTTAATTATTTACGCATGTTTGTAAGTCTTTTAATGTTTTCTGAGAAGGTTAAGGTAAGTTTTGGGGACATTTATCTCTCTCTCTCTCTCTCTCTCTCTCTCTCTCTCTCTCTCTCTCTCTCTCTCTCTCTCTCTCTCTCTCTCTCTCTCTCTCTTTTTTCCTCCTACACATATCTATTTATCTCAAAGGGACATTAATCTTTCTTTCCTTTATCTCTCTCTCTTCTCCACTCCCTTCTCTCTCTCTCTCTCTCTCTCTCTCTCTCTCTCTCTCTCTCTCTCTCTCTCTCTCTCTCTCTCCTTTATCTCAGGGACTAATGTCTTCCCTCTCATTGTACTACGTCAAGTCAGTAAACAGTGAACGGTGAACAGCAGACCAACCCGATAAGTGATAATGTTAATAAGTAGTTGTGTTGTCCCTTGTTACGATGCACTGCTCTCCTTTCAACGTGTGCCTGGTGACGTCAATTAATGTGATGTGACGTGAATTCTCTCTATTCATTCTAGTGATGTCAATGAATGTGATGTGAATTTTCTCTTTATCCTAGTGACTTCATAAATATGTATCACTTTTAATTGTAATGGTTTTGATTATTTTACGTTTCTCGAAGATTTGACTTGTTTTTATCATTTTAGTGACTTCATAAACACGTAATGCTTTTAATTATTGTATGTTTTCTGAAGATTTGACTTTTTATCATTCCATAAACACATAACACTTAATTTTTTACATTTTCCGCAGATGTGACAAATTCTTCTCTAATTATTTATGTTTTCCGCAGATGTGACTTAAATTCTTCTCTTTTTAACATTTTAGTGACTCCAGAAATACAGGATGATATATTTATGCATTCGTGATTTTAGTACACATATAACACTTAATTATTTACGTTTTTCCGCAGATGTGACTTTTTCATTTACGCGTTAAAAAAAACCACCTTTTACTCACAGTATTTAGTTTATGCATTAGAAAACCATGTCACTATTTACTTTATGCATTAGAAAACCTCATTTCGATAGTATATTTCATTAATGCCTTAGAAAATCTTGTCACTTTTTCATTTATGCGTTAGAAAAATTAATCTTGTCTCAGTATTTTGTTTATGCATAAGAAAACCTCTTTAAAAACACAAATGCTTGCTTTTCGTCACACCTTTACCCATGAGAAATTCACGGCACAATCTTTTACCCACCAGAGAAATTCACAGCACAAACATTCAGTCCTACAGTCACAGTCTTTCCGCATGCATCGAACAACTGACAACTGTATAATGCTCACTGTTGGCTACAGGACTCAAAATTGAAAGAAAACTACCCAAAAAAATACAGGATTGACCAAAAAAAAACAACAATCCAATGTAAAATAAGCGACAAAAATGATCCGAAAAATACAGGATTGACTCAAAAAAATCTCCGAAAACAGAATTGACACAAAAATTATCCAAAAACAAAATTGACAAAAAAAAAAAAAATCCCAAAACACGACTGACTAAAAAAAATTATCCCAAAACAAAATTGACTAAAGAAATTATCCACAAACCACAGAACTGACCAAATAAATAATGACAATAACATAATGACTGAAGTAACAAGAATGACCCCAAAAATGACTGAATAACACATGATTGACTCCAAATAATGACCCAAAAACACAAGATTGACCTCAAATAACCATAGAATCGACAAAAAGAAACCAATCGAACGTATAAAAACGCCAAAAATGATCCTATACCGAGCTGTCACAACCGAGAGAAATAAATCGTCACAACTGTTAAGAATATCGCAATGATACTTCCTTTTCCATACATATATAAAAAAATAGATATAATGGGGCCAGCTACCAACCTCTAACATTATTCGTTTTTAGCTTCCACCTCTGAGGTATACACGGGCAGCTGACAAGGGGGGCCGGGGAAGCGGGTGGTGTGCAGTCTGGGGTGTATCCGTGTGTGTGTGTGTGTTGACCAGTTTAAGTTTTTATTGTTTGTTTGTTTTTTTGGTGTGGTATGGATGTTTTGAGTGTTTGGTTTGGTGTGTGGCTGTTTGCTTTTCCTCATTCTCTTTTTCTTTTATTTATTTATTTTTGTTTTTTATTTTCTTCAGTAAGGTGTTTTGACTAATCTGCTCGGCATTTTCTTTCTTTTTTCCAGAGTTTAGTTTCAATACATCGAACTCTACAATCATATTTCAGTTCACTAGACTCAAAAATCTCATCTCACCACAGTTCTTTCTTTCTCTCTCTCTCTCTATCTCAAATCCACATAGCACTCTACCATCACAACTGAAGTGCATTGTAATTTAAGCTCTTTGGTGTTGCTTTTCATCTCAGCTTAAGTCTTTCTCAAATCCAAACTTTTCATCTTCACAAACCAAGATCAAGTTCAAATCAAGCTTACCTAATTCTTTCTTAAATCCAAGTTCCTTTTCTTCCCCAAAAACCCAATATTAGGATAATTTAATGAGTGATACCTTCTCTCCTTCATAAGACAGATTAAACCTTCTCAAAATGCTAATATGATTTAATGAGAGCCTTCCTTCCTCCTTCATAATACTAATAAAATGCATTGTCTCAAAATGTTAAGATAATTTAGTAAGTGAGACTGCCTTTCTGTCTCTCTCTCTCTCTCCTTCATAATACACTAATTAGCTTTCATTTAACCCCTTCAGTAACATATCCATTTCCATATTCATTGTGGTTACTCTTTGGTGACTTTCTACAGCTTCAGAAACTCATGTGGGGGGTTGAAATAGTGAAGACTGTGGTCATTAACCTTCTGCCCTCCATAGACCCTTCCTAATGTCAATAAAATGGTCTAATGGTACACAAAACTCAAGATAAAAATGTGTCCCAGTACTGAAAGGATTAAAATAGTGAAGACTGTAGACCCTTGCTAATGTCGATAAAATGGTCTAATGGTACACAAATATCAAAGTAAAAATACATTGGAGCACTGAAGGGGTTAGCCGAGTCAGAGTGTCAAAGTTTCTAAGGACGAGGGGAAAACATGACAGCCACACACCACTAAAGGAAACAACCAGCATCCCCCGCCCGGCCTTGTCAGTTGCCAGGGAGGATTGCCAGCACGCTGCCACTGCTGTGTGGTGGCTGCCGCTGCTGCTGCCGCCACACGAACCACAGCCAGCCACACCAAGCCCAGGGAAGAGGAGGAGGAGGAGGAGGAGGCTTGAAGATTTAAAAAGATACACGAGGAGGAGAGATGAGGTGTATGGAAGAGAGAGAGAAAGAGAGAGAAGCTTAAGGATACAGAAGGAAGAGGAGGAGGGAGAGTGATGAAATGTATGGAAGAAGAGGCAGCTAAAAAAAAAAAAAAAAAAATACAGGAGGAGGAAGAGAAATGAAAGGTATGGAAGAAAGAAGCTTGAGGATAAATGATAGAAGAACATATAGGAAGAGGAGGAGGAGGAGGAGGGTGAATCAGGGTAAGGAAAGAGAGTGGAGGCAAGAGGGGAGGTAAAGTAAGACTGAGAGGGAGACAGGAGGAGGTAAACACACGAGCAGGGACTCCAAAACATTTCCTCCTCATTTCCTTTCATTTAATCTTGCGCTTTTTTCTCTTTTTACCGTATAAGAGGTGAGGGAAGAGCATGACAATTTAGTGACCTGGGGATGACCTAGCGTGACCTGTCTCAGCCTAGGATCGTGTGGCGGAGGGGCGGGCAGGCCAGGGTGGTGGCGGCGCGCTGGCAAAGACTCAAATTTAAAGGACACTTGATTCTATGTCACACTTATGGGTAATGTTAAGTAATGGGACCAGTAAGGGGCTTTTTAAGGGCTGGAGAGACAAACACTGACCGACCAGCTGAAATGGAAATGTAATGGGGCTTTTTAAGGGGCTAAGCTGGCTGGAGAGACAAACAGACAGACCGACCAGCTGAAATGGAAAAGTAATGGGGCTTTGTAAGGGGCTAAGCTGGCTGGAGAGACAACAAACTGTCTGACAAGTTGAAATAAAACCCGTAATGGGTCTTTTTAAGGGTCTAACCTGGTCGGACAGACAAACAGCCAGACAAACCAGCGAAATGAAAAAGTAAGGGGTCTTTTTAAGGGGCTAAGCTGACCAAACACAGACCAGCGAAATAAAACAGTAAGGGGTCTTTTTTAAGGGTCTAAGCTGGCCGGACAGACAAAGACAAACCAGCCAGCGAGAACAGAGTAATGAAGTAAGTTGCCACAGGATTACAATGTTCGGGGAATCAATCACGTCGACGCAAGTACAAAAAATAAGCAAGCTCGTCCCAGCGTGGCGTCACTCCAGCTTCTCTCGGCTTCACTCGGCTCACACTTGCGGAGGGGAAACGTACGGAATGCAAGTCACTGAAGGAAAAAATAGATATACGGAATGTTTTGTCGCTTTTTTTTGTATTTTTTTTCTTCTATAAGGTATTTGGTTTATTGGGGGGCGAGGGGGGGGGAGAAGCATGGCATTTGAGAACATAACCAGTGATCATTTATCCCAGCGCGAACTTCACAAACGAGTGTCAAAACTGTCCACAAACACGACAGTTATAGAGAATTTATAGTAGTATTTAGTAGTATTACTGTAACTATCATTATTAGAGCATCCTCGAGGAAAATCACCAAAAATCATCGTACAAAAAAATAACTCGCGGAAAAAGTTATACAAAAAAAAAAAAAAAAAAGTAGGATAAAGAGAATCTGGAAACTACTACAACAAACGGAACTTCTTTTTTTATATATTATTAGAAAACGGCTTCGTTATCTTGTTGTAAGGCAAGGATTGTGGGACAGATCTAGACCACAGCCACTAAACACTTCAATGACAACGGCAAAATGACTCTAACTGCAACGGTAACAGCCTGGCGTGTGTGTGCGTGTGTGTGTGTGTTGTGCATCGCCTTGCCAACACTGTCACTGCGATGTTGCCTTGTGTTGCTCCTCTACGCATGTCAAGCTTTGTGTGTTGCATTTCTAACACTTCAACACTTCACAAACGTACTTACAGCATTTCCACTTACTCTACGCTTAAATGGTCTAATAGTTCTCTTTTAAGCAGTTATAATATCAATTTCTGGTGCTGACAATTTTTTCCTGTTTCCTTCTATCAATAGTTAGACTTAAATAAACAGTTACGATCTTAAATAACGTTTGATCTGTTTCCTTGTGTCAATAGTTAAACAAATCAACTTCAGATCTTCTTAAACAAACATTTTTAGTAGTGACATTCTTTTCCTGTTTTCTTCTATTAATAATTAAAACAGATCCATTTTTTTGAGCAGTTGTAATACTCTTTAACAATTTTTAGTAGAGACATTCTTTTCCTGTCTTCTTCTATCAGTATTAACTCCTTCAGTATCATGACGCATTTTCATATTCATTCTGGTGACTATTTGGTGACTTTCTACAGCTTCAGAAACTCATGTGGGGGTTAAAATAGTATAGTCTGGCCATTAAACCTCCATAGACCTTTCCTAATGCTTATAAAATCTTCTAATCACATCCAAAACTTCAAGATTAAAAATGCGTCCCAGTACTGAAGGTGTTAAACAGACTGACTTGAATACACAGTTACGATCTTAAACATTTCTAACAGTGACAATTCTTAACTACTTTCTTGTATCAATATTTTACAACATACACTCTTTACAATTCATTTTTTTCTTATTTAATTATGAGACAATCATTATATATAACCATTTCTTCTCACTAGTCACACAGTTTTATCAATACAACCTGGTCCTTTTCTTGATTTTTCACATTTTTAGCAATATTGCATACATTTTTCTTATTTAATGAAAGACAACCTTTATATAACTATTTCTTCTCACTAGTCACACAGTTTATCAATACAACCTGCTCCTTTTCTTGCTTTTTTCACATTTCTAGCAACAACACTCTTCTAAAATAACATTACATTTTTCTTCTTAAGTCACAGAAATGTTGACTAATATCTTTGTGGGAATTTCTAATAATGAAAACTTAAACCCCAATACAATTTTGCTTATTATTAAACACACAAATGACAACTTTTTTTTCATAATAACCAATCAAATTTTCCCAATACAATTTTTTTTCTTGTTAAACACACAAATATTTTCCTTTTTCTTCATAATGAAAAAAATTATGGATACAACCTTTTCTTCATATTAAACTCAAATATTTTCCTTTTTTCCTTCCTAAATATGAAAAACTTTTACTAATACAACATTTCTTCTTACCAAACACAAACATTTCCCTTTTCTTCATATTAAACACACAAATATATCCCTTCTTTTTCCTTCCAAATATTAAACTTTTTCCTAGCACAACTTTCCTTATTAAACACACAAATATATCCCTTCTTTTTCCTTCCAAATAGTAAACTTTCTCTAACACAACCTTTCCAATAACACCATAGTCTTCACCTCACCAACCAACACACAGAAGCAACACCAGCTGTCCTCGCTGCAACAAGCAATAACAACTCTACACACACTACACAAATTACCAAAGAATTTCACACCTTAAGATGAGGTCCAATGGTTGCCTGGCTTATTGAGGCTTACAAGGGCTTAAGTCGGTCTAGAAAAGTCGAGCAGCCATGTGTTTCAGAGGAGAAGATTTGAGTTTTGTTAATATATCTACAATTTTTCCTTGGTTTACTTACATCTTGAGAGACAGAGAGGAGAGATAGAAGAGGGAAAGAGGTTCATACACACACACACACACACACATGCGCGTTTTCCGAGGTTAGGTTAGGCTAGGTTAAGTAAGGTTATGTACCACTGACGTAACCTTCCTAAAAACCGTTCCGAGTAGTTTAGGTTAGGTTAGGCAAGCTTACTACGGAGAGAGACTAACTTCGCCTAGCCTTTACCTAGACTCTCGCTTACCAAAAATAGCAAGTGTTTGGTTATGCTAGGCAGAGTCAACCTAACCTAACCTAACTGCAAAAAAACACTAAAGCTCGGTTAGGTTAGCTTAGATCAAAACGACAACTTCTACCCAGCTGAACCTAACGTCAAAAATTACTACAGCGTCTCGACAAACATCCGAACCTCACCTAACCTGACCTCAGACGCACCTTGCATGGGCCGCAGCGACAACACATGAACGCACACACGGCAAGGCTTGGAGCAGGAAACACACTGACACACAAACACACACAGGTGATAGATAAACACAAAGGAACAGAAAATACACCTGCTTTATTTATCCTTGCAGAACACACACACACACACACACACACACATAGACAGTTAGTAGATAAATATAAGGAAACAGACAGACAGACAGATAGATATAAACTCAAACCCATAGAATTTTTAAATGAATGAGTCAAGATACAGACACACACACACACACAGACAAGACAGATGGACAGATAGACGTAACCTCAAACCAGTGGAATATTAAATCGATTCATAAGTCATCGATCTTCTCTCCTGAAATCAATATGGCCGCCGTTATGTCTAAAAGAACACCACCTGTTGAGCTCATAACAGCTATGGTTCTCAAAATGGACGGAAATGTACCCGGCTGGCCCTCAAGAGCGACCTGAGGAGGGCTAAAGGTCATGGTGGGTCACACTAGGAATGGGCAGGGTTTGGGTGGCAGCTGTGGGGGGAAAGGTCATCAGGGTATGGGGTTGGGAAGGAAAGGTCAGGTTAGGTTAGGTTAGGTAAGGTAAGGTCAATTTAAGTTAGGTAAGGTCAATTTAGGTAAGGTCAGGTCAGGTTAGGTAAGGTCAGGTCAGGTTAGGTAAGGTTAGGCGAGAGTCATCAAGGTATCAGTAAATCACAGAGGTACTGAGCATAACATATAAGGCTGCCTTATTCTTTACCTTGACAAAATGATGCAGTTACATAGTAGTAATAGTAATAGTAGTAGTAGTATTTAGGTATATATATATTTTTTTGTAACTTTATTATTACTATTATATATATTTATTATTTATAGCTGTTTTATTAGTAGTAGTATTAGTATTAGTAATCTCAGAGCTTTGCCAGTCTTTCTTCTAGTTATATACATGAGGAATGGAGTGTATGTTTGTGTGTTTGTTTGTCTGCCACCGTTTTGTTAGTCCATCCTTCCTCACTATTGAGCTGGGGACTCACCCGGCCTGGACACACCTCACCACACCTCACCACACCACACCACACCTCACCACACCACACCACACCACACCACACCACACCACTCACTCTCACCGTACCAGCCACCACACGGGTCGGCCTCTGTGGGTGAGTGAATTGGTGGATCAGTGAGCGAGTGACTTGATCATTTAGAAACAAACCACCCAAGCTGTGACGGTCAGTGGTCTGTGGTCTGTGGTCCTGAGCTTGTTGTTGTTGTTGTTGTTGTTTTGATGCGGTGATGGGGCAGAGCAAAGTTACAGTCTGCTGCTGCCGCCGCCGCTGGGCCGGTCAGGCTTTGTCTGGTGTGGGTGAGTTAGTGGGTAGGTGGGTGGGTGAGTGGTGGGTGTGGTGGTCAGCTCCGGGCCGGGCCACACACTCGCTGCTGCTGCTGCTGCTCAAATGCCGACAGCTGGTCTGATAATTCCTCAGGTCGTACTTGTAGGTCACCGCCAGCCGGGGGGTCAACCACAGGGGGTCAAGGCGGCGGCGGCGGCAGCAGCGCCACGCCAACAACACCGGGTGGCTCATGTTGCCGGGGGTTGTGTTGGGTCATCGCCGCTGCCGCCACCACCGCTGCTACGCCGGGCAGCGGCTCCTGGGGGTGGCGAGGGCATGGAAGGCGGTGGGGGCCGGTGCACTGCTCCGGGGCACTCAATGAGGGTCTGATGCGGCGCTGCAGCGGCCGTGATATGTCGGTTATTGCTTTAGTGGAGCCAGTGTGCGGCCGGCCAGGGCCACGCAGGGCCACCCCCGCCGCCACCACGCCCTGCCACCGCAGCACAGCCGCCGCCGCCGCTGCCTAACAGACACTGATCAATACACGCTACAATTTATGACAAAAAAACAGATATGTTTATTGATATACCACATTCAGCAACTGAGAGGGAGGGGGGCAGTGGTGCACTGGCCCTGCCATGCTGCACCCTCACCCTGCTGCACCCTGCCTTGCTGCACCCTGCCTTGCTGCACCCTGCCATGCTGCACCCTGCCATGCTGCACCCTTCTCTCACACTACCCGCTCACCTACATAGGATCACATCAACACCCACCACTGCTGCCCCTGTGCTGGTGTCCTCAGTCCACCCACACACCCACACCCCTGTCGTGCTGTCTCCGGTTCATGATATGTCAGTGGTGAACCGTCTGTGGCCTGCCTGCTGTGTCTGTCTGTGTGTAGCTTCCCTCACCACTACTGCCTCTCCCTCCTGTCACTCAGCCCCAACACTGACTCCTCACAACCTTCCTAAACCATGACAAAGTTAACGTGTCTTTCTTGAACCAAACTAAATTTACTCAAACTCCCCATCAGCTAACACAACTCCAAATCTTTGCTGAAACACCCAAAAATTGACTCCTTACAACCTTAATTTAGCCGGCCAAAGGTAAAATATCCCTTAATCAAGTCAAAGTTGCCCAAAATTGACTCCTAACTCTGCATCACCTAACACAACTCTAAATCTTTGCTGAAACACCCCAAAAAAGACTTAGAACCTTTCTCTAGCCTGGCAAATGTAAAATATTCTAATCTTACATGCAATAAACCAAAATACACCATAATTTACTCTTTCTCACTCTGCACCAGCTAAATACTTGCTGAAACACCCCAAAAAAGACTTAGAACCTTTCTCTAGCCTGGCAAAAGTAAAATCTCCCTAAACCAAACCTCAAATACACCCAAAACACACTCTAAATCTTCTTGAACCTCCAAAAATATATAAAATTAACTCTTTCTCACTCTGCATCACCTAAACCAACTCCAAATCTGCTGAAACACCACAAGAAAGACTTTGAACCTTTCTGTAGCCTGGCAAGGGTAAAATGTCCCTGGACCAAACTTAAAATACACCCAAAACACACTTTCCAAATCTTGAATCACCCCACACCACACTCAGAGCCACAGAACGCAGCACACCACAGCAAACAGACCACAGGAAGTTCTCTTAGAGTTGCCCTAACACCACTCCCACCCACTCCCACCTACTCCCACTCCATGATCGCACAGTCGAGGCCATTATTGTTGTACTTTTTAATCACGTGTCTGGCCCTCCCTTCGTATTGGGGGTCCATTTAATTAAGGTGCAACGCTACACGATACGAAAAAAATAAATTATATATATTTCTCTCTAACACTAGACAAGGTGCTGCCAACTGACTGATCAACGCCGTGAAGAAAGTTTCCATTTACGAGGGTTTGTCTTAGTACGTATGTTTGTTTGTTAAGTCGAGTGGGGGGGGGGTTTTAAAAGTGATGATGTGAAAGTATTTGGTGATATCACATTAAGTAAACGCTGCGATATGTCTCTTTCTCTCTCTCTCTCTCTGTGTTGGTTTACTGTCACCTTACCCACTCCCTCTCTCCTGTCATCTCACTATCACAACTTCAGACACCATTTAAGTCATCATCTCTCTAATTAAACATCGCATCACCAAGCCAGACGAGGAATAAACACCATCACACCATCACAACACCACAACACCGCCACCAAATCACAACCACAGAAACACCACAAAAAAATGGCCCTAAACTAACATAACTGGGCAGGCAGGGAGGCAAGGGGGCAGATAACAATGGTAGGCAGGGTTAGACAGGGCTAGGCAGGGGTGGACCTCAGTGAAATCAGTAGCAGGGTGCGTTTTGGGTGACAGCAACACCAGCACCACCGCCACCACTGCCCCACTCCACACCTCCTCTTCTCAACACCAACAACTAAGAATTATTAGAACAATGGAACGGAATGAAGGCAAAAATTATGGACAATTAATATCTATCTAGAACACTTTTTATTTACAAGAAGTGCCATTGTAAGGGGGGCCGGCCAGGGGGTCTCCAGGGGGCGGTACAGGAATCAGATTGCCTACAAAGAGGTCTCAACTCCCTGTAACCTCCGACCTGGTGACTTTGCCCGGTCTAATCCTCGCCTCACTTCTACAGGCACCGAGTCACTCTTTTTTTTATGTTTATTGCTATTAACAGACAATAGCATTCAAAGGGACACAAGAATCATTTTTTGTTAGTTTTTTTAAGGGGTTTTTTAATATTTTTTTTTAATATTTTTTTTGTAATTATATTTTTTTTCCCTCACGGCGTAAAAAAATTCTCTGCTCCTGACCAATTTTTTTTTTTTTTTTACGTTTCTTCTTTTTTTTTTACTCTTGAACCCAATTATAAAAAAAAAAAAATAATAATAATAATAATAATAATGACAATGAACATTTACAAGCAAGAGTCAAGTACCAACTATTTATTAAGCCAGTGAGGGGAAGGTGATGGGGAGGGAGAGGGGAGAGGGAGGGGAATGGGGAGGGAGGGAAGGAGGGGAAGTAGAAATAAGCACCTGATATATATTCAAACGAAGGAAAAAAACACACAATTACAAAATAAAGGAAAGGGAAACAAACGCTACAAATTAAGCAAAATACGTGTTTATGTGTGTGTGTGTGTGTGTGTGTGTGTGTGTGTGTGTGTGTGTGTGTCCAAACATACATACACACAAAAAAACAATTCATGTCTTTTTAATCACAAGTATGTACGTTTTTCAAGGGGCTTGTGTGTGTGTGTGTGTGTGTGTGTGTGTGTGTGTGTGTGTGTGTGTGTGTGTGTGTGTGTGTGTGTGTGTGTGTGTGTGTGTGTCCTTCCGTCTCTGTCAGCTCAAAATGCATTCAAGCAATCAAACATATTCTTAAGTCATGTCTTTTTTATCTCTCTCTTCTCTTTCTCATTCTTTGTCTTTCATTCTTCTCTCTCTCTCTATCTATCTCTTTATCTTTGGTCTCTCATGTCTATCTTTCATTCTCTCTCTCTCTCTATCTCTCTTTTATCTTTGGTTTGTTTCATGCCTTCTTTCATTAACCCTGCCAGTTTTTACAATCTTTATCTTTATTTTCTATTACGTTCCTTCTTTCATTTACCGATTGCAGTGTTTTCATTCTTCCTTTCCTTCGTTTTTTCTTTCTTTCACTCTTTCTCTAAACTTGGATATTTTTTTTACACTTTTTCATCCGTTTGCCACAAAAATCAATACCAGTTTGATGTTTTTCCTATCATTTCGCAAAACACAAATGCTAGACTCATATTTCTACCTGTTCTTTTCATCTCTCTCCTTTTTTTTCTCTATTTCTACACTACAACAAAATTTCCAAGCAGTTTTATTGTTTTTTCTGTCATTTCAATCACTAAACTCATTTCTACCAGTTCTTTTCATGTCTATCCTTCAATTTTTCCCTATTTCTACTCACTACACCAAAATTTCCAAGCAGTTTTATTGTTTTTTCTATCGTTTGAAACACTAAACTTGTATTTCTACCACAAAATGCAAATTCTAATCTACTATTTCCATTTTTTCCTTTCCTTCACCAAATCACCAAATCACAACCACACCAGTCATTCTTAAGCTAAATAAATCACCAATCAACTTCCTGAACTGAACACGAACAGCCTCACCACACTTCCCTTCTCACTAGCTTTGGTTGCTGCTTTGGTAGTTCACAGGTCACTAGAGGGGGGGGTCATTGAGGGGTCACACTGGGTCACACTTGCGATCTTTGGTATACAGTGTCTTGAGAATCCTTCGGAGCAGTTTGGTGTGTTTGACTCGTAAAGGCTCCGGTTTGTTTAGCGTAAGGGTTAGTTTTGGTTACGTTAGTGTGAGGTTAACACCCTTATTGTTTTGGTTATGTTACGTTAGGTTAGGTTAGGTTAGGTTTAATGAAGGAAGGAAGGAAGGAACTGGTGAAATTGTGATTAAGATAGTGACTTAAGAGAGAAATTAGTAGTAGTAGTAAAAGAATTGTGAAAGATTGAAGTACTGAAAGAAAGGAAGGAAGGAAGGAAGGAAGGAAGAAGGAATATATGAGAGAATTGCAAAATGACACAACAGGAATGAAAAAAAAAAAAAAAAACTTAAAAGATGGAAAGAAAAATTAAGGAAGGGAGACAGAGACAGAGAAATAGAGAGACAGAAATACGTAGAGAGATATGGAGATAGAGAGAGATAAAAAGATATATATAGAAAGACAAATATGGAGACAGAGAGAGAGAGAGAGAGAGTATGGTGGCTGTTAATTGCAAAGTTTAACTAATTCAATAAAACGTAAATTAAGTACGCGTTTTAGCTTCGCCTGAGCATTACGTCTGTTAGTTTAATACATTACGCTGTTAGTTTGTTAGTACGTCTGTTAGTTCATTCATCTTTCACTCGTATCTTTGGAAGGCTGAGATCTTTTGTTAAGTGTGAGGAAGGCAGAGTGCAAGAGGGTCAGTATATATATTATGTATTGTATATATATATATAATCTTCTATATATAAAAAAGACAACCAAAAGAATTCTACAAAAAATAATCTTACCACAAAAATATACGTACAAAATAATGTCAATTGTTATACGTAAGACTTAAAAAATACGTAATGTGCCTCGCGTGCCACCAGGTCAGGTCAAATTGGACGCTGAGCTGGCTGGCGGAGGTCAAGTGAGGTGGTGTCCTGGTCAATTCAACGCAGGTCAACTCAGTAGCAACATGTAGCAGCTACAACGAACAATGCTTTACGTAAACCGAGGGAAAGATACGTAATGGGAACAAATAATCACGACAAAGTAAGATATAATGAAACACTGGGAAATGTCAAGAATTGTGAAAAATGTCATTGGAAAGGAAGAAAATGAAAGAAAATACTAAAAACTGGAAAAAAATAGAAATACGAGAATGCTTTACGTAAATTGAAGAGAACAAATTTTTGCGTAAATTTAAGAGAATAATGCTGGAAAAACTTTACGTAAACTTAAAAATGAACAAAGCTTTGCGTAAACTGAAGTGAACAAAGCTTTAAGTAAATTTTAGAGAACAATGCTGGAGAATGCTTTACGTAAAATGAAAAAAATGAACAAAGCTTAAGGTAAATATGGAAAAGTGAACAATTGCATTACGTAAACTCAAGGAACGTTACGTAAGTCAATGGAAACAGCTTGTCGGGAAGTAAGAGACTGAAAAAAAAAGCTTAAAAATGGAAAAAAAAAAATTGAAACAAGGATCAAATTTTTACGTTAAGTCGGGAAATCTTTCTGTATCAACTTTTGGAATTTGTTGATATAGAAAACGGGATATCAGATGACATGGGAACTGGAAATTGTGCTTTGAAAAAAATAAATAAATAAAAAGAAAAAACAAGAATAATATTGAAAAAAAACACGTCTTAAACATGAATAGCCCCTGCCTGGCTGTAGTAGTAGTAGTAGTAGTAGTAGTAGTAGTAGTAGTAGTTATGGTGGTGGGGTGTAGGAGACCAGTACACCCGCACCCCAGCAGGTGAGGGGGGTCGGGGGTGTTGGGGGTGGGTGGGGTGCTGTCATGGGGGTGTGGGGTGGCCTCCAGGGGTTAGGGGGGGTGGTCAGGTCACACGCCAGGGAGTTATGAGGCAAGACGTTCCATGTGGGCAGCTGGGCGAGGCTCCATCAACTTCAGTCTGGTGTCCCTGTAAGGAGATGAGCCGTAAGAGAGAGAGAGAGAGAGAGAGAGAGAGAGAGATTGGGAAAGTGGTACTGAGGGACTGAAAGAGAGGGAGAGAAGCTGGGAGAGGAAAGAGAAGGGATGCAAGTAGATGGGTTGTCACTGGCTGGGAGAGGGAATGGGAGAGGAGTAAGAGGGGCTGGGAGAGGCAGTAAGAGGGGCTGTCCGGCTGGGAGACAGTGAGATAGTGAGAGACTGAGAGAGATAGTGAGAGAGTGAGAGAGACAGTGAGAGAGTGAGAGAGACAGTGAGATAGTGAGAGGGATAATGAGATAGTGAGAGGGACAATGAGAGCTGTCAGAAGCTGGAAAGAAGGAAACCAAAGGACTGCTACAAAGATGGTGCCAGAAATGAAGGACCTTCCCTATGAAGAAAGACTGAAGGAAATGGAACTACCAACACACACACACACACACACACACACACACACAAGATCGCATAGTAAAAAGCTGAGGAAGGGAAGATGTTTGAGAGATATAAAAAAAAATATAGTTTCCCACAAAGATGTGTTGAGACGTGGAACAGTTTGAGTGAGGAAGTGGTGTCAGCAACGAGTGTGCATAGTTTGAAAGAAAATTGGATAAGTGTAGATATGGAGACGGGACCACACCAGCGTAAAGCTCAGGCCCTGGAAAAATACAACTAGGTAAACACACACACACACACACACACACACACACGAACTGCTACAAAGATGGTGCCAGAAATGAAGGACCTTCCCTATGAAGAAAGACTGAAGGAAATGGAACTACCAACTTTGAAGGACAGATGGAGAGAGGAGACCTAATAATGGTGTATAAGTTAGTGAACTGTATGGAAAAGATAGACAGACAACACCTGGTGACACTGACGGAGGGTGGACACACACACACACACACACACACACACACACACACACACACACACACACACACACACACAAAACATCCCAAAACACCTCAAAACATCCCAAAACACCTCAAAACACACCCAGAATACACATAACACCTCAAAACACACCAAAACACCTCAAAACACACCAAAACACCCCAAAAACATCCCAAAACACCTCAAAACACCCCAAAAACATCCCAAAACACCTCAAAACACCCCAAAAACATCCCAAAACACCTCAAAACACCCCAAAGCACATCCAAAACACACCCAAAATAACCTCAATATACCCCAAACACACACACACACACACACACACACACACACACACACACACACGTACCTTGAGAAAATGTCCTTCAGATCGTGTTCAGCCACATTGGGCCCCAAGTTGGCGATGAAGAGGGTGGAGCAGGGGGGGTTGTGGGGGTGCTGCTGTGGGGGGGCGGGGTGGGCTGAGTGGGGAGCCAGCGGGGGAGGCCAGGGCGGGGGAGGGCATCACTACCCCTGGGGCGTGGGAGACCATGGGGGCGTGTGGGAGAGCCAGGGGGGGCTGTGGATGAGTGGAAGGGGAAAAAATTTTGGTTAGTTTGAATTTTTTTTCCTGTTTTTTTTCCTACTTTTTAAAATTTATTTGGGGAAAATATTAGAAATTCCTGTTTTTTTTCCTATTTTTCCTGTTTTTTTTGCCTATTTTTCCAGTTTTTTTTCCTATTTTTCATTTATCAGGAGGAAAATTTTAGTTTTTCCCTTTTTTCCTTCTTTTATTTAGATTTTTTCCTACTCCTACTCATTTTCCTGTTTTCCTACTTATTTCCCTACTTTTCCTATCCATTTTCTTACTTTCCTCATTTTTTCTAATTTTTTTCATTTATTGTGTGAAAATATTTGAAAGTTCCTGTTTTCCTGTTTTTTTCTGATCTTTTTCCTATTTTTTTCATTTATCGGCTGAAAAATATTTGAAAGTTCCTGTTTTCCTGATGTTTTTCCTATCTTAATTTATTGGGTGAAAAATATGAAAATTCCCGTTTTTTCCTGATTTTTTCCTATTTTTTTTCATTTATTGGGAGAAAAATATTTGAAAGTTCCTGTTTTCCTGTTTCTCTCTCTCTCTCTCTCTCTCTCTCTCTCTCTCTCTCTCTCTCTCTCTCTCTCTCTCTCTCTCTCTCTTTCTCTCTCTCTCTCTGTTGCTAATTCTGGTGGTGCTGTGGCAAAAAACAACAAGATTTCACAGCATTTTCACAGCACATCACATAATCTTAAAGTATTCTGTCTTAATTTTATTGCTGTAACACTGTTTTAAGGACATACTGCTGTGACGAGATAGAACAGCAAAGGGACAAGTTTTTACAGCATTTTCACAGCACATCCTATAATTTTAAGGTATTTTTGTCTAATATTGCTGCGACGCTGTTTTTGGGGTACATTATGCTGTGATTAGATTGAACAGCCAAGAGACAAGTTTTCACAGCATTTTTCACAGCACATCACATAATCTTAAAGTATTCGGTCTCAATTTTATTGCTGTGACACTTTTTTTTGAGGACATATTGCTGTGATGCTGTTTATTTGGGTACATACTGCTGTGACAAGATAGAACAGCAAAGGGGCAATTTTTCACAACACCACATAATTTTACAGCATTGTCATTCATTTCATTGCTGTGACATATTTTAGGGACATTTTGCTGTTAACACTATTTTTGGGACATTTTGCTGTTAACACTATTTTTTGGGACATTTTGCTGTTAACACTATTTTTGGGACATTTTGCTGTTAACACTATTTTTGGGACATTTTGCTGTTAACACTATTTTTGGGACATTTTGCTGTTAACACTATTTTTGGGACATTTTGCTGTTAACACTATTTTTGGGGACATTTTGCTGTTAACACTATTTTTGGGACATTTTGCTGTTAACACTATTTTTGGGACATTTTGCTGTTAACACAAATTTTTGGGACATATTGCTGTTAAGACTATTTTTGGGACATTTTGCTGTTAAGACTATTTTTGGGACATTTTGCTGTTAACACTGTTTTTGGGACATTTTGCTGTTAACATTATTTTAGGGACATTTTGCTGTTAACACTATTTTTGGGACATTTTGCTGTTAACATTATTTTAGGGACATTTTGCTGTTAACACTATTTTTGGGACATTTTGCTGTTAACACTATTTTAGGGACATTTTGCTGTTAACACTATTTTGGGGGACATTTTGCTATTAACACTAATTTTTGGGACATTGCTAACACTAATTTTTGGGACATATTGCTGTTAAGACTATTTTTGGGACATTTTGCTGTTAACACTGTTTTTGGGACATTCAGATTTTTGGGACATTTTGCTGTTACCACTATTTTTTGGGACATTTTGCTGTTTACACTATTTTTGGGACATTTTGCTGTTAACAGTTTTTGGGACATTTTGCTGTTAACACTATTTTTGGGACATTGCTGTTAACACTATTTTTGGAACATTTTGCTGTTAACAGTTTTTGGGACATTTGCTGTTAACACTATTTTTGGGACATTTTGCTGTTAACACTATTTTAGGGACATTTTGCTGTTAACACTATTTTTGGGACATTTTGCTGTTAACACTATTTTTGGGACATTTTGCTGTCAACACTATTTTTGGGACATTGCTAACACAAATTTTTGGGACATATTGCTGTTAAGACTATTTTTGGGACATTTTGCTGTTAACACTGTTTTTGGGGACATTCAGATTTTTGGGACATTTTGCTGTTAACACTTTTTTTAGGAACATTTTGCTGTCAACACTATTTTTGGGACATATTGCTGTTAACACTATTTTGGGGACATTTTGCTGTTAACACTAATTTTTGGGACATTGCTAACACAAATTTTTGGGACATATTGCTGTTAAGACTATTTTTGGGACATTTTGCTGTTAACACTGTTTTTGGGGACATTCAGATTTTTGGGACATTTTGCTGTTAACACTAATTTTTGGAACATTTTACTGATAACACAATTTTTGGGGGACACTGCTGTAACACTTGGGACATTGCTGTAATGCTGTAACACTCAATACTGCCGTGAAATAACATAATCCAGCATGAGGCAACAGAACACGTCAATTTAAGGGGCATTTTTTACGTAATATTTCAACAGCAGAGTGACATGAGGCAGTAACACATGAGGGGAATGAGGGAGGAGGGAGTGAGGGGTTAAGTCACCAAGCTTACTAGTTACTGAGGGGACTGGGAGGGGCTGGGGAAGTGTATGTGGTGAAATGCAGTGTTTCTACTCACCCAGTGCCCCCCTCCCTCGAGCACCATCTGTGAATGGTGCAGAGAAACACATTTTTACTCTCTACACTTTGAAATATTGGTACACTTGTCAAATAATAAGTGTGAGGGAGGAGGGAGGAAGAGGAGGAGGAGGAGGAAGAGGTAGGGAGGAGGAAGAGGTAGGGAGGAGGAAGGAGGGGAAAAGAGACACACTTTATACTTCGAAATATTTGCACACTTGTCAAAAAAATAAGTGTGAGGGAGGAGGGAGGAAGAGGAAGAGGAGGAAGGAAGGGAGAGAGAGAGAAAGAGAGAGAGAGGAAGAAGAATGCAGAGAAACACACTTTATACTTCAAAATATTTGCACACTTGTCAAAAAATAAGTGGGAGGGAGGGAGGGAGGGAGGGGGAGAACAGGGAGAGGGATAGAGAATCACACTTTTACACTTTACACTCTGAAAATACACACTAGCAAATATAATGTGTGAGGGAGGGAGGGAGGGAGGGAGGGGAGGCTAGAGAGGAAGTGGGGGAGGGGTGCAAAAAGACACACACTTTTGTTTTTACACTTTACACTTTAAAAAATACAACACACTTATCAATTATAAAGTGCGAAGGGAGAGAGGGGGGGGAAGGGAGGGCATGAGTCAGTCAGCTCTATCTTGAGGTATTAATGTCTACACTTGTTTGTTTTCATTGTTTTTCCTTTTTGTTTACGTCCTATCAGCTGTTTTTTTTTTTTTTTTTCCCTCATTCTTTCTCTAATATTTGAAGTCAAGATTGATTGATTTGAGAATGCTTAAGTTTCCCTCTTTTTTTTGTCTTGTGTTTCAGTAAAGAATTGTTTTTTTTTTTCAGGAAAGATTACGATCACTCTCTCTCTCTCTCTCTCTCTCTCTCTCTCTCTCTCTCTCTCTCATAGTTTTAGTAGTACTTTTCTCCTTTCTCTTTTTTCTTTTCCTTTTGTCCAGAAAGTTTGAGGGCTGCTTTCTGAGTGAGTACTGTGGAGGAAAATATTACCAGAGCAACTATTTTTTCACCCAATAGAGGAAAATATTATGAGCCTCCTTTTCCTTTTTCCTCCTGGTTTTGTAAGTTTTTTTTCCTATTTTTTTTTTGATATTTTGAGTTTTGTGACAATTTCTGACTAACTAATGGAGATGGAGAGATTGTTAATAGCTCTTTCTCTGTTTTTGTTAATAATTTCAATCTTTTTCCTCGTTTTTGGATGTTTTGGAAAGTTTTGAGACTCTTTTTCCTCTTTTTTTTGATGTTTAGAAAGTTTTGCGACAATTTTCAGACTCGCTAAGAATATTAACAGCTCTTTCTCTTTCTCTATCTCCTTTGTTTGTTTTAGAATGAGTTATTTTATTCTCCTTTCCTTAGAATTTTGCTGTGACAACTAACACTCATAATAAGTCAAGCTCTCTCTCTCTCTCTCTCTCTCTCTCTGTCAACTAACACTAATAATACGTCAAGATATTAATGATTTTTCTCCTTTACAGTATCAAAACGCGTCAATTTTTGCAATATATTGTAAACTAGTGCTGTGAATCTCTCTTTTACAATATTGAACTGGTAAACTGTCTGGCTTTCTCTCTCTCTCTCTCTCTCTCTCTCTCTCTCTCTCTCTCTCTCTCTCTCTCT
>NC_059255.1:5455247-5462747 GCF_017591435.1 Portunus trituberculatus | reverse complement strand
AAGTAAATAAACAAAAAGAAAATAGTGATTGTGTTTTAGAGATAGCGAGAGAAAGAGAAAGAGAGAGAGAGAGATAGAGAAAGAAAGAAAGGAGAAATAAAATGTAACAATATGTCATTTGTAATAGTAGTGGTGGTGGTGGTGGTGGTACGGTGGTGGTGTCTTTAAAGCTGTTAGTAGTGGTAGTATTAGTAGTAGTAGTGGTGGTGGTGGTGGTGGTGGTGGTGTACTACTACCAACAGGTTAGTAAGTGAATAGTGCAAACAGCATTAAGTAAAAAAAAAAAAAAAAAACCAAAAAAGTGCTTTGTAAGTAGCAACAATAGTAGTAGTAGTAGTAGTAGTAGTAGTAGTAGTAGTAGTAGTAGTGTTAAGTATATTAGTGAACACACGCACACACGCACACTAGATTAATTAAAAAAAGTAAAAAAAAGTTAATTAAAAAAATAAACTGAACCCAATTTAACAAAGACTTGAATATTGAACTAACGGGAGAAGGCGTGGCGGTGGTGGTGGTGGTGGTGGAGTAGTGTGGAGGAGGCTGGAGTGGACTGCCTTCCACCACTTCTTCGACCACATGGGAGGGAGGGGGAGGAGGAGGAGGAGGAGGAGCAGACTTATGACTTTTGATGGGGGAGGAGGAAGAGGAGGAAGGAGGAGAAGGGAGATGATCATGAAGGAAGTGGAGGGAAGTTTTAGGAGAAGAGGAGGAAGAGGAAGAGGAGGAGGAGGAGGAGGAGGAGGAGGAGAGGATTCAATATTCAGGGTTTTACTGGAAGAGGACTGAAGAAGAAGTAGTAGTAGTAGTTGTTGTTGTTGTTGTTCTAGTAGTACAAGACGCTGCTGCTGTTGTTGTTGTTGTTGCTGTTGTTGCTGCTGTTGTTGTTGTTCATGTTTGTTTGTATTTAGTCAGAGGTATGAACGTACTGGGACCTGAGCGTGAAGGGCAGGGAAGAGGGCGGGATGGTGGTGCTGCAGACTGGCGGCGGCGGCGGCGGCTGATCCGGGCAGCTCCGCGGTGTAGGCGAGTGGGTGGGGCGGCCACACGTCAGGCCCACCGGGGAAGAAGGCGGTATTGAGCTCTACTGCAAGGGGAGAACCGTCAGAAATGCCACGGTGCAGTGTTAGGTTAGGTTAGGAAAGGCGACATTCAATTAGGTTTGGTGTAAATAAGTTTGACAAGGAAGGCTGTGTTGAGGTGTGCTGTGAGGGGAACTGTCAGGAATGCCTTGGTTAGGTAAGGTCAAAATATTAGGTTAGGTGTGGCTAGCTGTGGTGCATGTAGGACCGGCAACACACGAGCTACTTTGTGGTGCAACAATGTGGCACCAGGCTGTGGCGGGGATTGTTTAAAAGCTGTCCCGTGTACACCAGCGACTGTGGCCAGGCAGCTGTCGCTCATCCCAGCCACAGCGTAGTGCGACTGTGTCAAGGACCCGCGACACAACCCAGAGCTGCCAGATCGACTAGCCAATATTTCTTTGCATACAAGCTAAAATTTCCCTCTTCAACCTAGAACTTCCTTATTTCTTACGTTCAGGAATTAAGATCATACAAAACACTAAATTATTTATACATATTCAGGGTCAAAACACGAAATTATTTATCGACATTCTGGGGCAAAAAAACGTCAAAGCTAATAATTCTCTCCATAATTTTCCCTTTTTAGCGATTTTTCTTCCCTGTCAGTCAAAATTTCCCTAAAACAAAGAAATTTCCCTGCATCTGGCACCTCTGACACAACAGACTGTGGGTGAGCTGCGGACTGTCACATGCCAAACGTGGTGCCACTGAGTCGCTTGTGTTGCCGGACTGAATGACTACTGGCTGTATGGAGGGTTGAGAAAGGTGGTGGTGGCATTGAACTGTACTGCAAGAGGAGAGTGGTCACAAATGCCTCCATACACTGTTAGGTTAGGTCAGGTCGTTTGGTTGTGGTTGGGTTTGGTTTGATTACTTTTGATGCGTGTTTGATTGGGTTACATTAAATTTCATTGGTGTAATTCTGAAAAAAAAGTTATATTGAGCTTTTTTTTTTTATCCTTTCAAAATTTTTAATCTTATATTATTTTTCCTATTTCTCAATTTCAAATAGTGAATCAACACATCAATTTCTTAATCTTGATCTTGAAGTCTTCCTTACTAACAGCACCCTTTATACATTATGACATACTGACACACACACACACACACACACACACATATGTATACGCGCATAACAAAGAGTTTAACCCCTTCAGTAGCATGACGTGTTTCCCTATTCATTGTGGTGACTATTTGGTGATTTTCTACAGCTTCAGAAACTCATGTGGGGGATTAAAATAGTGAAGACTGTGCACTAATATTTTGACCTCCATAGACGCTTCCTAATGTAAATGAATTAGCCTTATTATGGTCTAACTGTCTTAAAATACCTTATTAACTTGAAAAACTGTCTTAAAATGCCCTGAAAACATGCTAAACTGTCTTAAATTGCCCTATAAACATGCCACACTGTCTTAAAATACCCTGACTATCTCAAAACTATCTTAAAATGCCCTAAAAAAAACATGACTCTCCATATTAATTCTGGTGACTATTTGGTGATTTTCTACAGCTTCAGAAACTCATGTGGGGGATTAAAATAGTGAAGACTGTGGCCATTAATCTTCTGCCCTCCATACACCCTTGCTAATGTCAATAAAATGGTCTAATGGTACACAAAACTTGTAGTAAACATGCGTCGTAGTACTGAAGGGATTAACAGAACATAAACACGATCCGATCCCACATTTATCATAACAAAGGGAATACAATCCTATAAACGTGGTATTTGCTGTACAGTTTCGAGTATTCCTGTCCACTTTATCCCATTTTGACACGATACGATCCCCTTCAGTACCGTGTCACTTGTATCAATCGAGAAATCCCTTATAAACAGTTTCTGACACTCTGATACATTTTTTCTTGGCGTGTAATTAAAAATGTGTCAATTTAATTATTTCTTTGTTAAGATTTTTTTTTTTTTTTTTTTTTTTTTTTAGTTGTTTGTCAAAGAGATGAGATGACATGCGAGTGTTTATCTGTCTGTCTGTATGTTTGTGTGTTTGCATGTATGTTTGTTTGCACGCGCTGTCACTCACGCGAACACACACACACACACACACACACGGACACATTCTCTCTCTCTCTCTCTCTCTCTCTCTCTCTCTCTCTCTCTCTCTCTAATATACATGTTTTATCTCTACAATCTTTCTCTCCACTTCCTCCCTGTCATGTCTTTATCCAATGGAGGAGGAGGAGGAGAGGAGGAGGAGGAGGAGGAGGAACAAGAGGCATATGTGAAGTACTTTTAAGAATATTCTCTCTCTCTCTCTCTCTCTCTCTCTCTCTTTGTAAGAATGTTAATTGTAACCACGTTTCGAGAGAGAGAGAGAGAGAGAGAGAACCACCCTATGCTTCACACACACACACACACACACACACACACACACTTCACACACACACACAAAACACACAATCTTCACACACACACACAGACACAGACACACACACTTACGTCCAGTGAAGGGGTGTACGAGAGTCGGGTGTGGCGCTGCAGCGGGGGGAGACTGTTGCTTTGGTTTGCTGACTTTAGTGTTACTCTTTGCAAACTCCAGCCTTATTGTTTGTGGCATATCTGGGTCAAATCTTACTCCTTGCTGTCCGGGGAGAGAGAGAGAGAGAGGGTGTAGGGGTGACGGTGAGGTGTGAGAGTGTTAGGGAAAGCGTGTGTGGTGGTGGTGGTGGTGGTGGTGGTGGTGGTCGTAACAGTGATGGTGGTAATAGTAGTGGTAGTGGTGGTGGTGGTGATAGTGGTGGTGGTAGCAGCAGCAGTAGTAATAGTGGTAGTAGTAGTAGTAGTAGTAGTAGTAGTAGTAGTAGTGCTTGCTGCAGAGAGAGAGAGAGAGAGAGAGAGAGAGAGAGAGAGAGAGAGAGAGAGAGAGAGAGAGAGAGAGAGAGAGAGAGAGAGAGAGAGAGAGAGAGAGAGAGAGAGAGAGAGAGAGAGAGAGAGAGAGAGAGAGAGAGAGAGAGAGAGAGAGAGAGAGAGAGAGAGAGAGAGAGAGAGAGAGAGAGAGAGAGAGAGAGAGAGAGAGAGAGAGAGATTCCACCCACCTACTGCCACCCCTCTCCTTTTCTCCACTTAAGAGGGGTGGGGTCAGCTGTCTCCAGGCAGGGGAGTAGGGGAGGGAGAGGGGCGTTGACATAATTTAGTGGGGGAGGGAGGGAGGGAGGGAGGAGAGAAAAACCTGCAAGGAAGACAAGAATTGAGAAAAAAAAAATGAGAGAGAGAGAGAGAGAGAGAGAGAGAGATGGATGAGTGTGTGTGTGTATGTATGTGTGTTTGTTTATTTCTCTTTTCTTCCTATACCTCCTCCTCCTCCTCCTCCTCCTCCTCCTCCTCCTCCTCCTCCTCCTCCTCCTCCTCCTCCTCCTTATTTTCCTAGTATGGTTCTAATTGAAGTTTGTATGGCCTATGTATGGTCAGGATGGATTTAGGAAGGTTTGAGCAAGTTTTCTATGGTTTTAGTACAATAAAGTTAGATTTTGTATGGTTAGGAAGGTTAGGTTAAGTTAGGAACGTTAGGTTAAGTTAGGTTAGGTTAAAACTTTGGAAGGTTAACACGTATGGTTTAGGTTAAATCAATTCTAGTATGGTTTTAGTACAGTTAGGATGGTTTTTAAATGGTTCATGTATGGTTCGGCAAGTTAGGAAGGTTAGGTTAGGTTAGGTTAAAGTTAGGAAGGTCACACGTATGGTTAGATTAAATTAGTAAGGTTTTGAGCAAGTTTAGTATGGTTTTAGTACAGTTAGGATGGTTTTTAAATGGTTCATGTATGGTTCGGCAAGTTAGGAAGGTTAGGTTAGGTTAGGTTAAAGTTAGGAAGGTCACACGTATGGTTAGATTAAATTAGTAAGGTTTTGAGCAAGTTTAGTATGGTTTTAGTACAGTTAGGATGGTTTTTAAATGGTTCATGTATGGTTCGGCAAGTTAGGAAGGTTAGGTTAGGTTAGGTTAAAGTTAGGAAGGTCACACGTATGGTTAGATTAGATTCAGTGAGGTTTTTGTAAGGTTAGGTAAGGTCAGATAAGGTTTAATAAAGGTTAGCGTAATATTAGTAAGGTTACGTAAGGTCAGGTAAGGTTTACACATATACACACTAATATTAGCAAGGTCAGGTAAGATCAGGTGGGGTTTAGTAAGGTTAGGTAAGGTCAGGTAAGGGTTTAGTAAGGTTACAGTAAGATTAGCAAGGTTAGGTAAGGTCAGGTAAGGTTCTTTAGGCATATGGAGGCAAAATATCATTAATTCACTAAGTTATTATCAAGTTCATGGTTATTTTCTAGGGCTAAGTTAGGATAGGTTAAGTTAGGATAGGTTAGGTTAAGTTAGGATAGGTTAGGGATAGGTTAGGTTAGGTTAAGTTAGGATAGGTTAGGTTAGATTAGGTTAGGTTAGGTTAGATCAAACTCAAGCACTTATTCTCAGCCCCTTCGGCAGTTCACCACCATTTCAAAAGGCTTTATCTAAATTGACACGAATTTTTAAGGTGTTTTTATGGTTCTAGAGGCAGAGTGACAAGATTTTATGGTTCTAGAGGCAGAGTGACAAGATTTTATGGTTCTAGAGGCAGAGTGACAAGATTTTATGGTTCTAGAGGCAGAGTGACAAGATTTTATGGTTCTAGAGGCAGAGTGACAAGATTTTATGGTTCTAGAGGCAGAGTGACAAGATTTTATGGTTCTAGAGGCAGAGTGACAAGATTTTATGGTTCTAGAGGCAGAGTGACAAGATTTTATGGTTCTAGAGGCAGAGTGACAAGATTTTATGGTTCTAGAGGCAGAGTGACAAGATTTTATGGTTCTAGAGGCAGAGTGACAAGATTTTATGGTTCTAGAGGCAGAGTGACAAGATTTTATGGTTCTAGAGGCAGAGTGACAAGATTTTATGGTTCTAGAGGCAGAGTGACAAGATTTTATGGTTCTAGAGGCAGAGTGACAAGATTTTATGGTTCTAGAGGCAGAGTGACAAGATTTTACGGTTCTAGAGGCAGAGTGACAAGATTTTATGGTTCTAGAGGCAGAGTGACAAGATTTTATGGTTCTAGAGGCAGAGTGACAAGATTTTACGGTTCTAGAGGCAGAGTGACAAGATTTTATGGTTCTAGAGGCAGAGTGACAAGATTTTACGGTTCTAGAGGCAGAGTGACAAGATTTTATGGTTCTAGAGGCAGAGTGACAAGATTTTACGGTTCTAGAGGCAGAGTGACAAGATTTTACGGCAATAAAACGTTTCTGAATACCGAACCCCAGTTAGGTTTAAGGAAAGTTAGGTTAGGTTAGGTTAAGTTAGGTTAGGGTAGGGACGTGGGGGGGGGGGCTCACCTGAAGGTCCTGTTTTGCTGCCTCGGCTCCTGCTCTTGTGCTGAAGGTGACAAATCCCACGGGCTGAGAGAGAGAGAGAGAGAGAGAGAGAGAGAGAGAGAGAGAGAGATTAATTAATATATACACACAAACGGACACACACACAGAAAATAAATGATAGAAATGGAAATATGGAAAAAAATATAAAATGGAAAAAAAAAGAAAATATGATGAAATTTTTTTAAGATGAAATAAAAAAATGAAAAAAAAAATGAAAAATATGAAAAATTTTAAAATGACAATAATATACGATTTGGTCTCTCTCTCTCTCTCTCTCTCTCTCTCTCTCTCTCTCTCTCTCTCTCGAGGTAAAGAAGCAAAAATATTAACTCTTTTAAAAATTCAGAGAGAGAGAGAGAGAGAGAGAGAGAGAGAGAGAGAGAGTCGTGAGAAAATTTGAGTTTATAACCCGTGACATTTTTTTTTCAAGTTCACCATTGAAAAAAATGCGAATCCCGTTTTCTTCAGAGAGAGAGAGAGAGAGAGAGAGAGAGAGAGAGAGTAGAGAGTAGTAGTAGTAGTAGTAGTAGTAGTAGTAGTAGTAGTAGTGTTGTAGTAGTTGTAGAGAGTAGTTGTAGAAGTAGTAGTAGTAGTTGTAGTAGCAGAATTATTATTATTATTATTATTATTATTATTATTATTATTATTATTATTATTCCTCCTCCTCCTCCTCCTCCTCCTCCTTTTCCTCCTCCTCCTCCTTTTGTTCCTCCTCCTCCTCCTCCTCCTTTTGTTCCTCCTCCTCCTCCTCCTCCTCCTCCTCAAAATATCTGAAGTCAAGAAATTACCTTACTAGAATTAAGAAGAGGAGGAGGAGGAGGAGGAGGAGGAGGAGGAGGAGGAGGAGGAGGAGGAGGAGGAGGAAAGCACTTTACAGCTCCATATTATCCTTCCCCAACTTTTCACCCTAACTCTCCCCACCCCTCTCTCTCTCTCTCTCTCTCTCTCTCTCTCTCTCTCTCTCTCTCTCTCTCTCTCTCTCTCTCTCTCTCAACACTATCATTTCTTCTGTTTCCTCGTGATAATCAATAGAGGAGGAGGAGGAGGAGGAGGAGG
>NC_059255.1:5447747-5450247 GCF_017591435.1 Portunus trituberculatus | reverse complement strand
AACACCCTTAAAACCCACACTTCAACTAGAGCCCAGAAACACCCTTAAAACCCGTCACTTCAACTAGAGCCCAGAAACACCCTTAAAAACCCGCGTCACTTCAACTAGAGCCCAGAAACACCCTTAAAACCCGTGTCACTTCAACTAGAGCTCAGAAACACCCTTAAAACCCGTGTCACTTCAACTAGAGCCCAGAAACACCCTTAAAAACCCGTGTCATTTCAACTAGAGACCAGAAACACCTTTTAAAAACCTGTCACTTCAACTAGAGCCCAGAAACACCCTTAAAAACCCGTATCACTTCAACTAGAGCTCAGAAACACCCTTAAAAACCTTTGTCACTTCAACTAGAGCCCAGAAACACTCTTAAAAACCTGTCACTTCAATTAGAGCCTAGAAACACCCTTAAAATCCAGTGTCACTTCAACTAGAGCCCAGAAACACCCTTAAAAACTCGCGTCACTTCAACTAGAGCCCAGAAACACCCTTAAGAACCCGCATCACTTCAACTAGAGCCCAGAAACACCCTTAAAAACCTGCATCACTTCAACTAGAGTCCAGAAACACCCTTAAAAACCCGCGTCACTTCAACTAGAGCCCAGAAACACCCTTAAAACCCGCGTCACTTCAACTAGAGCTCAGAAACACCCTTAAAACCCGTGTCACTTCAACTAGAGCCCAGAAACACCCTTAAAAACCCGTGTCACTTCAACTAGAGCTCAGAAACACCCTTAAAACCCGTGTCACTTCAACTAGAGCCCAGAAACACCCTTAAAAACCCGTGTCACTTCAACTGGAGACCAGAAACACCTTTTAAAAACCTGTCACTTCAACTAGAGGCCAGAAACACCCTTAAAAAACCTGTCACTTCAACTAGAGCCCTGAGACACCCTTAAAAACCTGTGTCACTTCAATTAGAGACCAGAAACACCCTTAAAAACCCGCGTCACTTCAATCAGAGCCCAGAAACACCCTTAAAAACCCGCGTCACTTCAAGCAGACCACAAAAACACCCTTAAAAATCCGCGTCAGTTCAACTAGAGCCCAGAAACACCCTTAAAAACCCGTGTCACTTCAACTAGAGCCCAGAAACACCCTTAAAAACCCGTGTCACTTCAACTAGAGCTCAAAAACACCCTTAAAAAACCACACTTCAACTAGACCACAAAAACACACTTAAAAAACCCGCGTCACTTCAACTAGACCCCCTTTGACAATAGAGATGCTGTGAGAAGAGGAAATGTATCAGATTATAGGCCTAGACTCACCTCATAGGCTCTGAACAGCAGGTAAAGTTCTCGTGGCTTCGCGTCCATAGGCAACCCACTCACAAACAGCGTGCGCACCTGTTGAAAGGCACAAAGTTAGATTACAAAGGTGAAGATGCTTAATTACAGGTGCTTAATGATTGCAGGTGCTTGTGTGGGGCTGACAACAGGTGCTAATAGTCTAGAATGCATGATTACAGGTGCTAATACAGGTGTTAGTAGCGCACAGGTGTCACGAAGGTGCTAATGACTGAGAGTGCTGGTTAAATCTTGTGTGTATGTGTGTGTGTGTGTTTATATAATGGCCAATATTTTCCTCAAAGGTAAATTTAGCGCTCTTAAAGTTACAGGTTAATTGATAACGTAAATTCCACAGGTGCTCATGGCCAGGTGAGTGTTGTACAGGTAAAACCGGTATCTACATGTGAGAAGGTATTTTAATTAACTGTGATAATAAATGAATTTGTAATAATAAATAAATAAGTTAATTATAAACAGAGAGAGAGAGAGAGAGAGAGAGAGAGAGAGAGAGAGAGAGAGAGAGAGAGAGAGAGAGAGAGAGAGAGAGAGAGAGAGAGAGAGAGAGAGAGAGAGAGAGAGAGAGAGAGAGAGAGAGAGAGAGAGAGAGAGAGAGAGGAAATATGCATAGGTAATCAAGCATATTTTAGATGAAGAACACGAGGAAGAGGAGGAGGAAGAGGAGAAGGAGGAGGAGGAGAAGGAGAAGGAGGAGGAGGAGGAGGAGGAGGAGGAGGAGGAGGAGGAGGTTATGGCAATTTCTTGGTAGTGGAACAGAAGAGGGAGGAAGAAGAAGAAGAAGAAGAAGAAGAAGAAGAAGAAGAAGAAGAAGAAGAAGAAGAAGAAAATGTTGAAAATTAATAGTGCAAACTCACTCTCTCTCTCTCTCTCTCTCTCTCTCTCTCTCTCTCTCTCTCTCTCTCTCTCATTAGTGGAGGTGAAAGACAGGTAGTAGGTGTGGCCGTTAGAGAGAGAGAGAGAGAGAGAGAGAGAGAGAGAGAGAGAGAGAGAGAGAGAGAGAGAGAGAGAGAGAGAGAGAGAGAGAGAGAGACTTTCCTCTTTCTCTCCCTCTTAAGTCTTCCCTCCAGTTCTTTCTCTCTCATTACCTCTCTCTCTCTCTCTCTCTCTCTCTCTCTCTCTCTCTCTCTCTGACGAACACTTAACCACGTTCTCTCCTTTCCCTGCAGCGAGAGAGAGAGAGAGAGAGAGAGAGA
>NC_059255.1:5417747-5427747 GCF_017591435.1 Portunus trituberculatus | reverse complement strand
ACATCTTTAAATAACTCTAACTGTATATTTTTCTTTTCTAATTCAACATTCCTAAGCTAATTTAATCTATTTGCTCAAACTTCATTTTTTTCCTTCTCTTCATTGTCTTTCAAATTCTTGTTTAAAAAAATATGTTGTTTTTAAGATTTTTCTCTATAACAAATTTTTCATCTCTGTCTCTCTAACCTAAATAAATTCTACATATTTTTTCACCTTCGTAATCTAAATTGATATATTTCCACTAATCTAATATTCTTCTATTCCTCTTCTTTTTATCCTAAGCTTATTCAAATGTCTTGTTTTTAAGTTTCCTGTCTTTCCTAATTAAATAAACTATATATTCCTAATCTAATATTTCGTCATCTAACTTCATCTATTTCCACTAACTTAATCATTCCTTCTCTTCCATTTGTCTCATTGTAGCATTTACTAACAGCACAAACACTAAAGGCTGATGACGTGGGTTTTTAAGGGTGTTTTTGTGGTTCTAGTGACAGATTAACAACATTTCTGCATTATTAATAAGTGACGTGGGTTTTTAAGGGTGTTTTTGTGGTTCTAGTGACAGATTAACAACATTTCTGCATTATTAATAAGTGACGTGGGTTTTTAAGGGTGTTTTGTGGTTCTAGTGAACAGATTAACAACATTTCTGCATTATTAATAAGTGACGTGGGTTTTAAGGGTGTTTTGTGGTTCTAGTGACAGATTAACAACATTTCTGCATTATTAATAAGTGACGTGGGTTTTAAGGGTGTTTTGTGGTTCTAGTGACAGATTAACAACATTTCTGCATTATTAATAAGTGACGTGGGTTTTAAGGGTGTTTTGTGGTTCTAGTGACAGATTAACAACATTTCTGCATTATTAATAAGTGACGTGGGTTTTAAGGGTGTTTTGTGGTTCTAGTGACAGATTAACAACATTTCTGCATTATTAATAAGTGACAGGAGAAACAATAAGTGACGTGGGTTTTAAGGGTGTTTTGTGGTTCTAGTGACAGATTAACAACATTTCTGCATTATTAATAAGTGACGTGGGTTTTAAGGGTGTTTTGTGGTTCTAGTGACAGATTAACAACATTTCTGCATTATTAATAAGTGACGTGGGTTTTAAGGGTGTTTTGTGGTTCTAGTGACAGATTCTAGTGTGACGTGGGTTTTAAGGGTGTTTTGTGGTTCTAGTGACAGATTAACAACATTTCTGCATTATTAACAGGAGAAACAATAAGTGAAGGGTGTTTTGTGGTTCTAGTGACAGATTAACAACATTTCTGTTTTAAGGAGAAACAATAAGTGACGTGGGTTTTAAGGGTGTTTTGTGGTTCTAGTGACAGATTAACAACATTTCTGCATTATTAACAGGAGAAACAATAAGTGACGTGGGTTTTAAGGGTGTTTTGTGGTTCTAGTGACAGATTAACAACATTTCTGCATTATTAATAAGTGACGTGGGTTTTAAGGGTGTTTTGTGGTTCTAGTGACAGATTAACAACATTTCTGCATTATTAACAGGAGAAACAATAAGTGACGTGGGTTTTAAGGGTGTTTTGTGGTTCTAGTGACAGATTAACAACATTTCTGCATTATTAATAAGTGACGTGGGTTTTAAGGGTGTTTTGTGGTTCTAGTGACAGATTAACAACATTTCTGCATTATTAACAGGAGAAACAATAAGTGACGTGGGTTTTAAGGGTGTTTTGTGGTTCTAGTGACAGATTAACAACATTTCTGCATTATTAACAGGAGAAACAATAAGTGACGTGGGTTTTAAGGGTGTTTTGTGGTTCTAGTGACAGATTAACAACATTTCTGCATTATTAACAGGAGAAACAATAAGTGACGTGGGTTTTAAGGGTGTTTTGTGGTTCTAGTGACAGATTAACAACATTTCTGCATTATTAACAGGAGAAACAATAAGTGACGTGGGTTTTAAGGGTGTTTTGTGGTTCTAGTGACAGATTAACAACATTTCTGCATTATTAACAGGAGAAACAATAAGTGACGTGGGTTTTAAGGGTGTTTTGTGGTTCTAGTGACAGATTAACAACATTTCTGCATTATTAATAAGTGACGTGGGTTTTAAGGGTGTTTTGTGGTTCTAGTGACAGATTAACAACATTTCTGCATTATTAACAGGAGAAACAATAAGTGACGTGGGTTTTAAGGGTGTTTTGTGGTTCTAGTGACAGATTAACAACATTTCTGCATTATTAACAGGAGAAACAATAAGTGACGTGGGTTTTAAGGGTGTTTTGTGGTTCTAGTGACAGATTAACAACATTTCTGCATTATTAACAGGAGAAACAATAAGTGACGTGGGTTTTAAGGGTGTTTTGTGGTTCTAGTGACAGATTAACAACATTTCTGCATTATTAACAGGAGAAACAATAAGTGACGTGGGTTTTAAGGGTGTTTTGTGGTTCTAGTGACAGATTAACAACATTTCTGCATTATTAACAGGAGAAACAATAAGTGACGTGGGTTTTTAAGGGTGTTTTTGTGGTTCTAGTGACAGATTAACAACATTTCTGCATTATTAACAGGAGAAACAATAAGTGACGTGGGTTTTTAAGGGTGTTTTTGTGGTTCTAGTGGCAGATTAACATTTCTACATATAAATAATGTTAATCACACTGCGTAGGTCACTGAACGTAATTTTTGCATTTCTTTTCAATTAAACACTTTTGAAATTGTCTTTTCAATTATATTAGAGCGATTCCAAATTTCTTCCCTTCCCTTGTAAAAAAAGAAAGAGAAAAAGAAAGAAAGAGAGAAATAGAAAAATAAAGATAAATAGAAATAAAACAACAACAACAACAACAACAACACACACACACACACACACACACACACACACACACACACACACACACACACACACACACACACACATTTCTAACTTAATTTTGATGAGAGAAGAGGAGGAGGAGGAGGAGGAGGAGGAGGAGGAGGAGGAGGAGGAGGAGGAGACTATATGTAAAAAGTGAATAGAAGAAGATAAAGAAGAGATGAAAAGGACAGAAGAAGAGGAAGAGGAGAAAGAGGAAGAGGAAAAGGAGGAGGAAGAGGAGGAAGAGGAAGTGGAGGAGGAAGAGGAGGAAGAGGAAGAGGAGGAAAAGGAGGAGGAGGAATTATGAACATTTTCTATCACCGGAAGTAGAAATATCCGAGAGAGAGAGAGAGAGAGAGAGAGAGAGAGAGAGAGAGAGAGAGAGAGAGAGAGAGAGAGAGAGAGAGAGAGAGAGAGAGAGAGAAATGGAAAAATAATAACAATAACTACTACTACTACTACTACTACTACTACTACTACTACTACCCACCACCACCACCACCACCACCACCACCACCACCACCACCACCACCACCACCACCTCCTCCTCCTCCTCCTCCTCTACTAACCTAACAATACAACACTTGCGACACACACACACACACACACACACACACACACACACACACACACACACACACACACACACACACTACGTTTTTTTCCTCCAAGGTTTCCTCTCTCTTGCGTCACGTCTGTGTTTCCTCCTCCTCCTCCTCCTCCTCCTCCTCCTCCTCCTCCTCCTCCTCCTCTTCTTCCTCCTCGTCGTCCTTAATAATTGCTTCTTTACTAAAATACAACACGTCAGAGAGAGAGAGAGAGAGAGAGAGAGAGAGAGAGAGAGAGAGAGAGAGAGAGAGAGAGAGAGAGAGAGAGAGAGAGAGAGAGAGATTACGTACACACACACATACACACACACACATACTTTCACTTCACCTTCAAACACACACACACACACACACACACACACACACACACACACACACACATTACTACCACTCCTTTTAACTACACAACTACACACACACACACACACACACACACACACACACACACACACACACACACACACACACACACACACACACACACACACACGAATAAGGAAGAGAGATAGGAAGACAAAACAAGAATGGAGAAATGAATGAAGAGAGAGAGAGAGAGAGAGAGAGAGAGAGAGAGAGAGAGAGAGAGAGAGAGAGAGAGAGAGAACAATATTTTACTTCTAACAAGACAATCCGTCGTTATGTATCTTGTTATCACAGGTTAGTTGAAGTTATATACAAGTTATATACACAAATACATCAATTTCACTCCATCACAAGTAGATAATAGATAGATAGACAATATTAACCCTTTCAGCACCAACACGTGTTTCCCTATTCATTGTGGTGACTATTTGGTGACTTTCTACAGCTTCACCAACTCATGTGGGGGGTTAAAATAGTGAAGACTGTGGCCATTAATCTTGTGCCCTCCATACACCCTTCCTAATGTCAATAAAATGGTCTAATGTTACACAAATCTTAAGGTAAAAATGTGTCCCAGTACTGAAGGGGTTAAAATAGTGAAGACTGTGGCCATTAATCTTGTGACCTCCATAGACCCTTCCTAATGTCAATAAAATGGTCTAATGGTACACAAACTCAAGGTAAAATGTGTCCCAGTACTGAAGGGGTTAAAATAGTGAAGACTGTGGCCATTAATCTTGTGACCTCCATAGACCCTTGCTAATGTCAATAAAATGGTCTAATGGTACACAAATCTCAAGGTAAAAATGTGTCCCAGTACTGAAGGGGTTAAAATAGTGAAGACTGTGGCCATTAATCTTGTGACCTCCATAGACCCTTCTAATGTCAATAAAATGGTCTAATGGTACAAATGCTCAAGGTAAAAATGTGTCCCAGTACTGAAGGGGTCAAAATGTCTGACTATGGCCATTAATCTTCTGACCTCCATAGACCCTTGCTAATGTCAATAAAATGGTCTAATGACACAAAACTCAAGGTAAAATGTGTCCCAGTACTGAAGGGTTAAAATAGTGAAGACTGTGGCCATTAATCATGTCAAACTGTCTTAAAATGTCAAACTGTCAAACAAACATGTCAAACTGTCTTAAAATGCCCTACAAACATGTCAAACTGTCTTAAAATGCCCTCAAAACATGTCAAACTGTCTTAAAATGCCTTCAAAACATGTCAAACTGTCTTAAAATGCCCTAAAACTTACCAAACTGTCTTAAAATGCCCTAAACATGTCAAACTGTCTTAAAATGCCCTAAAATTTGCCAAACTATCTTAAAATGTTCTCAAAACATGTCAACCTAACTTAAAATGTCCTAAAAACATGCCAAACTGTCTTAAAATGCCCTAAAATGCCAAACTGTTTAAATGTTCAAAACATGTCTTAAAATGCCCTAAAACATGCCAAACTGTCTTAAAATCCCTCAAAACATGCCAAACTGTCTTAAATGCCTCAAAACATGCCAAATTGTCTTAAAATGTCCTCAAAACATGACAAACTGTCTTAAAATGTCCTCAAAACATGCCAAACTGTCTTAAAATGTCCTCAAAACATGCCAAACTGTCTTAAATGTCCTCAAACATGCAAACTGTCTTAAAATGTCCTCAAACATGACAAACTGTCTTAAAATGTCCTCAAAACATGACAAACTGTCTTAAAATGTCCTCAAAACATGACAAACTGTCTTAAAATGCCCTAAAAACATGACAAACTGTCTTAAAATGCCCTAAAAACATAGCAAACTGTCTTAAAATGTCCTCAAAACATGCCAAACTGTCTTAAAATGTCCTCAAAACATGCCAAACTGTCTTAAAATGCCTCAAAACATGACAAACTGTCTTAAATGTCCTCAAAACATGCCAAACTGTCTTAAAATGTCCTCAAAACATGCCAAACTGTCTTAAAATGTCCTCAAAACATGCCAAACTGTCTTAAAATGTCCTCAAAACATGCCAAACTGTCTTAAAATGTCCTCAAAACATGCCAAACTGTCTTAAAATGTCCTCAAAACATGCCAAACTGTCTTAAAATGACCACAAAACATGCCAAACTGTCTTAAAATGTCCTCAAAACATGCCAAACTGTCTTAAAATGCCCTAAAAACATGCCAAACTGTCTTAAATGTCCTCAAAACATGCCAAACTGTCTTAAATGACCTCAAAACATGACAAACTGTCTTAAAATGTCCTCAAAACATGCCAAACTGTCTTAAAATGTCCTCAAAACATGCCAAACTGTCTTAAAATGTCCTCAAAACATGCCAAACTGTCTTAAAATGTCCTCAAAACATGAAAACTGTCTTAAAATGTCCTCAAGACATGCCAAACTGTCTTAAAATGCCCTCAAACATGCCAAACTGTCTTAAAATGTCAAAAACATGACAAACTGTCTTAAAATGGTCAAAACATGCCAAACTGTCTTAAAATGTAAAATGTGTCTTAAAATGTCCTCAAAACATGCCAAACTGTCTTAAAATGTCCTCAAAACATGCCACACTGTCTTAAAATGCCCTAAAAACATAGCAAACTGTCTTAAAATGTCCTCAAAACATGCCACACTGTCTTAAAATGCCCTAAAAACATAGCAAACTGTCTCAAAATACCCTAAGAACATGCCTAACTATGTTGATCCCAGTACTGAAACTCATGGGGGGTTAAAATAGTGAAGACTGTGGCCATTAATCTTCTGCCCTCCATAGACCCTTCCTAATGTCAATAAAATGGTCTAATGGTACACAAATCTCAAGGTAAAAATGTGTCCCAGTACTGAAGGGGTTAAAATAGTGAAGACTGTGGCCATTAATCTTGTGCCCTCCATAGACCCTTCCTAATGTCAATAAAATGGTCTAATGGTACACAAATCTCAAGGTAAAAATGTGTCCCAGTACTGAAGGGGTTAAAATGGTGAAGACTGTGGCCATTAACCTTCTGCCCTCCATAGACCCTTCCTAATGTCAATAAAATGGTCTAATGGTACACAAATCTTAAGGTAAAAATGTGTCCCAGTACTGAAGGGGTTAAAAGATTACAAAATAAATACAATAATACCTTAAAATTGATAGATAACAAAGAACTTGATAAAGATACACAGAGATAAAGAAATAAATAGATAGATAGATAGAGATAAGAATTGATAGATAAAGAAATAGAGATAAGAGAGACAGATAACAGACGAAGATAAATCAATAAATGAAGAATTAGCAAAGATAAAGATATAGATAGATAAAAATAGATAGATAGACAGACAGACACTTAGAGAAAGATAGACACAAATTTAAGATAGAAAAATAGAAAAGATAGATAGATAGATAGATAGATAGATAGATAAAATAAATGAATAAATATGGAAGAGGAAGAAGAGAGAAGAATGTAAAAGTCTTCTTCTTCTTCCTCCTCCTCCTCCTCCTCCTCCTCCTCCTCTTCTTCTTATTCTTCTTCTTCTTCTTCCTTCGATACCCAGAGATAGAGAGAGAGAGAGAGAGAGAGAGAGAGAGAGAGAGAGAGAGAGAGAGAGAGAGAGAGAGAGAGAGAGAGAGAGAGTGTGTGTGTGTGTGTGTGTGTGTGTGTGTGTGTGTGTGTAAAGAGAATAGAGAAAATTACCCTTATTTCCTAATGGTCCTTAATACTCCTCCTCCTCCTCCTCCTCCTCCTCCTCCTCCTCCTCCTCCTCCTCCTCCATTTACGATAGTTAAGACAGACAGACAGACAGACAGATAGACAGAAATACTAAAAAATAGATAAATAAACGAGAGAGAGAGAGAGAGAGAGAGAGAGAGAGAGAGAGAGAGAGAGAGAGAGAGAGAGAGAGAGAGAGAGAGAGAGAGAGAGAGAGATAATGATAGTAGTGGTAGTACAAATGTCACTTCGGTAAATAGATAATGAGACTAATGACACAGCAGATTGACACAGCAGACTGACACAGCAGATTGACACAGCCACAGCACATAGATAGATAGTAAACACAGCATATCACCTCTTCTTAAATAGATAATGATAGTAACCAGCTGATAGATTGATAGATAGATAGACAGCCACAGCCACAGCCACAGCATAGATAAATAACAGCATTTTCTCTTATCACCTCTTAAATATAGATAGTAGTAGTAAAAACAGCACAGACACACAGCACAGACACACAGCACAGCCAGACACAGCCACAGCATAAATAAACAGACTACCACAGCACAGACAGCCAAATCGACACAGCCACACAGCATTTTCTCACTTCCTAGATAGACAAACAAAAAACAGACACAGCATTAGATAGATAAAGACGAAAATCACAGCAAAATTCACACAGCCACAGCACTGATGCACAAAAACACAGCATTTTCTCACCTCCTACATAGATGAAGATAGATAAACACAGCATACATAATTCGATAGATAACACAGCATTTCACAGCATTTCATCAATTTTTGGATAAATAGATAAACAGCAAACTAACAATAGATACAGAAACACAGCTTTCTCACACAGCCACAGCACGGAGACGCAAAAAACAGCATAGACAGACAGATAGCCACAGAAACACAGCATTTTGACACAGCCACAGCACGGAGAGACAGAAAAACACAGATAGACACAAAACACAGCATAGAGAGGTAGACAGAAAAAAACAGCATAATAGAACCAGAAACACAGCTTTTTGACACAGCCACAGCACGGAGAGACAGAAAAACAACTTATAGACAGAAAACACAGCACAGACAGGTAGATAGAGAGAAACACAGCACAATAGAACCAGAAACACAGCTTTTTGACACAGCCACAGCACGGAGACAGAAAAACAGCTTATAGACAGAAAACACAGCACAGACAGGTAGATAGACAGAAACACAGCATAATAGAACCAGAAACACAGCTTTTTGACACAGCCACAGCACGGAGACAGAAAAACAGCATTTACCCACAGCACAGCACAGATACACAAAACACAGCATAAAGAACGAGATAGACAGAAACACAGCATAATAGAACCAGAAACACAGCTTTTTGACACAGCCACAGCACGGAGAGAGAAAAACAGCATTTACACCAAGCACAGCACAGATAGACACAAAACACAGCATAGAGAGGTAGATAGAGAGAAACACAGTATAATAGAACCAGAAACACAGCTTTTTGACACAGCCACAGCACGGAGAGACAGAAAAACAGCTTATAGACAGAAAACACAGCACAGACAGGTAGATAGAGAGAAACACAGCACAATAGAAGCAGAAACACAGCTTTTTGACACAGCCACAGCACGGGAACACAGCAAAACACAGCAATTTCCCTTACCTCCTCCTCTGCAGCAGATGTATTGACGGAATCCATACTCTGAGAAAGTGCTGTTGAACTCTCCATGGTAACTGTGGACATAACGCTGTGGTGAGGTGCTGTGGTGGTGGTGGTGGTGGTGGTGGTGGTGCAGGAGGGGGGTGAAGTGGTAGTGGTGGTGGTGGTGGTGTGTGAGGGGGGGGGGAGAGAAGAATTAGCCACACTAGAGCAAAAGTAAGCAAGGTCTGTCCTCTTCCACCCACACACACGAACTGACAGCCCCGCCCCGCCCCGCCCCGCTCCTGCACAGGTGAGCCGCTCACGTCACACTCGCCCCGCCCGCTTCCTAGGGGGATATGGAACCACTGCTACCACCACCTTCACCACCTGGGTTGTCTCTCTCTCTCTCTCTCTCTCTCTCTCTCTCTCTCTCTCTCTCTCTCTCTTCTTTTTTCTATTTTTCTATTTTTCTTTCTTTCTTTCTTTCTTTCTTTCTTTCTTTCTCTCTCTCTCTCTCTCTCTTTTTCTCTATTTTCTCTATCTTTAACCTTTATTTTCTATTGTCTCTCTCTCTCTCTCTCTCTCTCTCTCTCTCTCTCTAACCTTTATTTTCTATTGTCTCTCTCTCTCTCTCTCTCTCTCTCTCTTCTCTTTTTTCTCTATCTTTAACTTTCTTTCTATTGTCTTTCTCTCTCTCTCTCTCTCTCTCTCTCTCTCTCTCTCTCTCTCTCTCTCTCTCTCTCTCTCTCTCTCTCTCTCTCTCTCTCTCTCTCTCTCTCTCTCTCTCTCTTTTCTATCTTTTTCTCTATCTTTAACCTTTATTTTCTATTGTCTCTCTCTCTCTCTCTCTCTCTCTCTCTCTTCTCTCTCTCTCTCTTTT